>NC_137740.1:52153741-52287625 GCF_963264785.1 Psittacula echo
CTTCCATTGTAGAGGCATTGGTAGAAGGGGACTGAGTTGCTAAAATACATCCCTCTTTGCTGCTTCATAGCACTAACAAAAAATTAGAATAGTGCTAGGGCCACAAGACTGGTCCTAGTCACACAAAGTAACACAGATATGGGCGTTAGGGTATGGAAGAAGGGTGTTATGTACATTCTCTGGTTTTCTTGCCTTCCTCTTCAGAAAACTGGGAAAACACTACGAGGAGAGATGAATTTTCAAAACCCACAGAGGAGACCCATACAGGAAAAAAAGGGGTTCAGCCAAAGCTCTAACATCAGCACACTTGATGAAGGCAGAAATTGTCTGATTTTTGTCATACCTTTTAAAAAGTGAACAGTCAATTACAATTCCAACAGCTTTGCATGGTAAATGATCTAGTAAGCAAACACACTAATTTTATAAAAGAAAATATGGCACTGTCAACACATTATTGAAATACTGACCAGAAAATAAAAGGCAGATGAGTAAGTGAGCGTATTTCCTTCAAATCTTTGAACACCCAGGGACTTACACTGAACAGTCCTACAAAGATATGCCAGCTTCAAAAGTTTAATGCGCATTTGCAAAATGCATAGTCCAGAGAACACCTCAGACAGAGGTCTCTAAGGGCTACTTTTGTATTTACAAGTATTTGGCTGAATTTCTAAATGAGGAGAACAGAAGCTTAGGTGTAGGGGAAAGGTTCTCAACAGCATGAACACTTAGAAGCTCAATCTTAATGATTGAGATGATCTAAGCTTTATGGAAATAGAGAAATCAGCTGTTGTGGTTTTACCATCCAGCTTAATAAAGCCAAAATTTCATTACTTCATGTTTACAGTAAGGGAAATAGCTTTAAATATGTTTAGCGTGTTTAAAACATCAAAGAGATTTAGTATTAGAGTCCCCTTACTCTTCTTTCTGTATAAAACGCCATGTTATCTCCTTTCAGGAGAAAGTTTTAGTGCTAGAAATTAGCATTAATCACAATATTAATTTCTTGCTTTTCTATGTCAGATGAGCTCTCTAAGCTTTTTCTAGATTTGTTAAACATGAACGTCAGACTTACAGAATGCTTATTGGTAATATTTGCCTTAACAGAAGAAGGTGATGAAAAAGGCAATTCATATGAATGAGAGAAGGTCATTCTCCATTTTTCTTTTTTCCTAAGACTTGGACCTGTGGCGGAATGGGCTCAGTCGGAGATCAATCTGATCAGACAAAAGCCATTTATTATAGAAAACTAACTCTTTATATACTATTGCTTAAAGTTGCTTAAAATAACTTGGCACATATATATGATTGGATACATATCTTTAAGGCCATTAACAACTAACGTATAATTGGTTAAGCACAGGTGTGAGAACCTGACCTTCAAAGCTTGCCCACAGTCCACAAAATTGCTAAATAGCAACTCAGTAAATTCCTGCTCCTTCTTATCTTGCTGGGATTGTTACTTCCAGCGCCTCACTCCCATCCTCCTTCATCTTTAGTTGTCCCTTGGTTCATGTCGAACTCCACGGAGGCACTTGCTGATCTGGGTGTGCGGCTGTTCTTTGCCAGAAAATCATCCACATGGACCTATTGGTTTTTTAGTAAGTGGAGAGGAGATGGGGTGGCAGTATTGCATTGTCCCCTACAGAAAAGAGGCTACCGATGGAATTTCATTTATGGAGTGGCAGTGTAATATCCCTTCATTTATCTGTATTTTCATGCATAGAAAGCATGAGAACATGCTGCTTACATCATCAAAACAAACTCTCATAGAAATTCTATAGCCCAGCAAAGCACAGATGGTTGAAAGCATATGTTAGATCACTGTTATAGCTTAATTTGCTTAGGAAGACTTTCTCAGCTCAGGTCCCAGTAAGTTTCTCTTAGAATTTCAAATGAGCATGCAAAACAAATTATTGTAGCGTATCTCTATATAAAAGCCCTTTCAGTCCCATGTAAGTACTTGCCCAACTAAAAATGAGATTGAAACTGCTTCATAATAACAAAAGCATCCATTATTGATACCTGCTCCTTCTATTTTTTTTCTGTACTATCCTTTTGTTTCAATAGGCAAGGCTAAAGTACAAATCACTGTCATTTTACATTAAAAACCCCCACACATTAGATAAGCATGTAATCAAGGGCCATTTATTTCAAAGATTCTGCAGCTTTTTAGTAAAAACCCTAACTTCTGCAAATAAGTTTTTGCCTTTATGTGCTGTTTCATAGGTAAAAAAAGGCAATTTGAAAAGCAAGTGTTTGCTTTACCACTTAGAATTGTTCTTGCACCTTAGTTCTTATGGATTTGCACGTGCAATTTGTGGACTGAAATATAAAAACATAAGCCAATGATAATTTCCCAGCAAGTAATATACAACGTGTGATGGTAGGAGGGGGAAATTTTTTGAGCTGGTTCATAGGCCAAACAGGATACAGGCAAACCTAGAATACCCAAGTATCAGTTTGGGGGCCAGAACTGATCCCCCAAATCTGCTTTGCATCTAGATTTATCCAGCAAGTTGTGAACCGCTGCTGAACCTAGATGGTGACTTGAATTTTTCAACTGTGAGGGTCTTCAGGGCTCTCATGTTTGACTTCCACTTTGGCTATACACACTAACAACTGTAGCACGGGGTTAACTTTTCTTCTAACCAGAGTCTTAATAGGTCACTGTCCTGGGTTCAGCAGTGGCAGCCATTTTTTCTCCTTCTTAGTAGCTGGTGCAGCGCTGTGTTTTTGACTTTCGGCCTGGGAATAGTACTGATAAAACCCATGGTTTTCAGTTGCTGGTCAGAATGTTTACTCTGACCAAGGACTTTGTGAGTCTCATGCTCTGCCAGGGAGGAGGGGAAGCCATAGGAAGCAGAGACAGGACACCTGACCCAAACTGACCAAAGAGGTATTCCATACCACAGCACATCATGCCCAGGATGTAACTGAGAGTTACCTGGAAGGGCTAGATCACTGCTGGCTGGGGGCGAGGTACCGGTCGGTGGGTTGTGAGGTGGTGTATTCTCTTCCCTTGTTATTTCCTTTATCATTATTATTATTGGTGGTAGCAGTAGTGATTTGTGTTATACCTTAGTTACTAAACCGTTCTTATCTCAACCAGTGGGAGTTATGTTCTTTTCGATTCTCCTCCCCACCTCTCCGGGAGCAGGGGGACAGAAAGAAGCGGGGTGGGGGGGTGGGAGTGAGAAAGAGACTGCGTGGCTGATTTATGGCTGACTGGGTTTAAACCACGACAGTCACATTAAAATGGTTTTGAGACACTGACAAGGCCTGCAAATAAGATGTGAATCAAGCTAAGTCACAATCCCTTTTCAGTTCTCAATTGATAGCTTTCCCACGCCCTATGTTTACTGAAGGGAGGTAGGAAGACACAGCCATAAGCTAAGGATGTAAAGTTGAGAAGGAGGATGTCAGAGTAGCTTGAGAAGAGCTGCTGTCATATAAATGTTCCATCTTTCCTGTTAGTCTAACCTCAATTCTTAGAAAAACTATGGAGAAGATTATAATGAATATATAACATTGCCTCAAACTTGGGCAAAGATGCTATTTGTAAGACCTGGAAGTATTTTCTCAGGTTTGTGCCAAAGTCTGGAACATTGTTCTGCTCTAACAAAACCGTTTTGATAGTTCAAGTTACAGGCAGTTCCCAGATCATCTTATCTTTAACTGTAAAGCAAACAGCAAACTGAAAAATAAACAAACTCCCTCTCCTCCCCACTGCCAACCCCCGGTAGCCAGACAAACAGAACAAATTCCTTCCCGTACACAGTCAGCAATTAACATGTTCCCTTGATAACCAATTTGCTGTAGGTGTTTATTTTTTATTTATTTTTTTTTTTTTCTAAGAAGCAGTACACAGGTCTCCCTGGGAAGGATACTCTGATGATAAAGAGTATAATATTCTGACTAAGTCTCATACATACGCTATGCCAAGACTGAACATTTCCCATGATTGCAAGTACTGCAAAATCCGGCAATATACAAAAAGCTATGTTGCAAAAAAGTATGAAAGCATAAAAACCACAAGAGCCAAATGCCCAGAATTTCCCATCAGGGCATATCCGTTGACAGACTTAAAAACTTCTGCCTTCAACTGACTAAATGCAAAGTGTTAATGTGACCCCCTGGTGGGACCAAGAAGATGATACGTATGCAAGCCTTTCCTTCTCATTCACCTCAACGGGCCATTACCAGTTATTCCTCTGTTGTCCTGAATCAGACTCTTTTCCTTAACTGGAAGTTTATAAAAACCGTCAGCAATAATGTTCCCTAGATTTTTTTAGACAATGTATGTTTATCAAAAAATCCTTTATTCTTATCATTTTATTATGAAGTAGCCTAGAAACCTGTTACACAGGTTAACACCATACTGCCTACAAACGCCCACTGCACAAAACGCAGTTCCTGTACTGATATAGTAATATTTTCTTACCTACTCTTTCTTTATGAGAACAGGACATAAAATATTTCTGGATATCCCTCATTTGTTTACAGAGCTGAAGGCTGAGCATTTGTTTTCACACAACATTAAGTGCTGAACATAGTCTGCAAATAGCTTAAGCCTTATGCTGATGTATGGTATAATTCAGTAAGATTAGAACAAGGTGGCTAATGATTGTTCACAAGTGTTTGTGAATGAATTTTCTTTAGCTGAAATTTGTAGTCCTTCTGCCCTTGGTTCCGGCTGACAGCTGGCTGATGTACTTCTGTGGAACTTTTGCTAAAAGTCCATTTGAGTGCTCTATTCTGAAATTTGTGGATGAGCACCTAATGAGTGAGTAGGTGGGAAGCAAACCCAAAGCACTCCTCGGCAGCTCACAGCTAAACAAAACAACGCAAACTGGAGATCGCACCAGAGAGGAAACAATAAAAAAACCCAACAGAAATTGGGGAACACATTTGGATATTGAATCAATCTGAGAAAATTCCCTATGTCCTTAAGAATATTTCTTGAGCACAAATAGGCTATATGAATCAAAGAAATCATTGAGCATTGATTAACTGCTCACTACTAGGAAATATAAAGGAAATTCCTCTTCCAGCTTTTCATAAATAACTTATTGCGTAGATGTATGTTTCTGAGTGTCTGTCTTCGGTGGGCTATCTAACTATAATCAGATCAACATACAAAAATACATAAAGATGTTCTCATGCTTAAATCACTCTCCTAGTAAAATGAGATTCATTTTAAACAGAAGATAGAGATAACAAAGTCAAAGGCAAATGTATCTGGAGATAATTGATAATTTTTATCTCACTGTCTAATTGTCCCTTTAGATGAATGCCCACAGAGCTCTCTGGCCTTTGTGACTCTGATTTCTAACAGACGGAAGTAATTAAAACTAATTAAGTAGACCTCTTGACAAACACAGGTAAAGCACACTCTGAAGAGATATTTTTTTTAAAGATGGCAGTATATGGTGTTATCAAGAAATTAAAAAAAATTACTTGAAAGATCCACCAGTTTTAATCAGTCCCTGAAAAATTCTGACTGTAGGTCATAGCTTCAGAACAGCATAGATCATGATCAGTACTGTGATGATCCCCTCTACTTAGCAACTAGGTCACAAACTCATTTGCCATCCCAGGAAAGAATTTGCATGGCAGAGATTTTCTCATCTATTATTTCTGCTCTGTAGAAAGCACATGAAAATCCTGCTTGCATCATCAGATACAACATTTGAACTCTCTTGTATTGTAGTAGTTTGAAATGAATAAGGTATTCACAAGCTAAGACCACTTAGCCAACTGGTGGATGTTGTCTGCCGTAGGGTATGTATTAACTGTGCCAAGGAAAGCAAATTAGATATTTACAACTTACAAAAGAGTTTCCTTATGGAGGTAGTTTAGGTCATTGCACATTCCCTTCTAAATTATATTATTATCCGTGGCAAAAGATGAAATATTTTCTGTCTTTCTAAGCTATATTACTAATACCATTATTAAAGTAGCAGGAGCACTACCTGGTAAAATCGTAGTTCTGGAAAAAAATCCGTGCGGAATATGTGCATTAAATACAGAATATTGCATTTAATGCTTTCTGTCATCTTGTAAACTTGATAGAGGTAGTAAATTTTGTGGGCAACAATAAGGCTAGGAACAATGCTGAGGTGCTCAGCACATTTGAAAATGCAAACATAAATTCAGATGGTTCAATTCTCTAAACTATCTCAGACTTTGCACAGTGCCTCTTAGGAATCTCCCAAACATTCAGGAGTACAATTTAGGTATCTTAGATATCACCAAATCATTTTGACACTGAAAATCCCATCCTCGTTATTACGACTCTAGATTTTAACATCCACTTTTTAAATAAACCTCTGTCTGCTTAATATTTCTATTAAAAAATCTGTTTGGAAGTATGTTGATGTTCACAATCAGAAAGTTACAGTTGAACCAGAATATCTGTTCTGCAGAGGAATTTATGCTTTCAGAGACTTTTTGTTCCAAACGGCAATTAAACCCACAAAATTAATTTTTAAAAAGTTCCAAATAATTAATAAATGTTTCTCTGTTATTACTAATATATTCCTTTATTTAGTCACATATCTGTAACATAGTTTTTCCCAAAAAAGCTGAAGTAGATCAGGAGCTTACCTTTGTGGTTTTGTTCTGAAACACTGAAAACGTTTCATTTTTCAACAGAGCTCAATTAATATTCCCTAGATCATTGATCTGATCTTTAAAAAAGTCTAAATATGTAGCCTATATATCTAAAAATAGAAATCTTTAAAACTCTACCTGTATGTATAATATATATAAATGTGGATCTTTATCAGTAAACTCATATATCTATTATATTTAATAGGTAATCTATTTTTTTAAAATGCTTAAATAAACATACTTTAAGAAAAACATAGAAGCTATTCTTACTTTTTGCCCTCCGTGTGTTCCCTGGCTTCCAGAATTCTGTGAGGTTCTGTAATCTGTTTTGAAAGGCTGGGAAGTTTCTGGCAGGACTAATAATTTTATGTATATATTCTTCATGAATCTAAGCTACGCTTTCAGGTATGGCTAAATTGAAGTCCATTTGCTTCTAAATATGTCTTTTGTACACAGAAAGCTTTGAAAACTACACACTTATGAAAATACAGGTTACTTGGCATCAGATCCAAACTCTTTCAGAAGAGGCATAAAAATCCACAGCTATTTTAGGAATCTAGCTTAATAGGGTGTCCGTGCAGTTTGAAACACCCATTGGGCTGGCAAACTACCTGCAAGAGTTGAAAATAATTACAGGTGTCATATGGCTGAGAACTTTCCCTGAGCAAATCCCAACTTGCAAAGGCAAAAATCTTTTATCACTTTCTGTTAGTGGAAATCTGTCATTTGCCTAGCTTGGAGATATATGAAAATGAAAAAAAGGAAGATCTTTTGACCTGAATGACCTCATCATCATCTCGGTTGGCAATCAGATACTGAGTGAAACCTGGGTGGTAGTCTTGTTTCTTGGTGTTTTCCTCAGCCCTCTTAAATGCTACTGTAATATCTTAATTGTATCAAATTCAGACTTATGAAAGTCAATAGTTGGCTCTTTATTTGCCATGCCTTAAGTAGAAATATCGGTAGGGTATCCAAATTTTGGCTGAGAGAACACCTACTGATGTTTTGTGTCAACTGGAGAAAACATTGCAGAAGAGGTCTTGATTTTTTCTGATGGCGTTATCCATGTCCATACTTTTCTGTCCTTGTAAATACCCTGACTAAGATTTATCACAAAGAGCCACAACAGAAAGCGGCATGGTTTAGCCACAGTCGGCAACTAATACCACACAGATGCTTGCTCATGCCTCCCCTCCCATGGGTGAGATGGGGAGAAGAATCTGAAGAAGGTAAAACCCATGGCTTGAGATAAGAACAGTTTAGAAATTAAAGTAAATAAAATATAACAATAGAAATAACAGCAACAACAATAATGAGAATAATTGTAAGGGGAGAAAAGAAAAAAAAGAAAAAGGAGAAATAAAAATCAAGGAAACCCAAGTGATGCACAAAATGCAATTGCTCACCACCTGCTGACTGATGCCCATCCCAAGCAATGATCAATGTCTCCCCTCCAACTCCTCCCAGTTTATGTACTGAGCATGATGCGCTGTGGTATGGAATATCCCTCTGTCTAGTTCAGGTCAGCTGTCCTGGCTGTGCTCCATCCTAGTTTCTTGTTCACCTGGTCAATGGCAGAACATAAAAAACCGAAAAGTCCTTGATTAGTGTAAACACTACTTAGCAACAACTAAAACATCAGTGTGTCATCAATATTATTCTCATACTAAATCCAAAACACAGCACTGTCCCAGCTACTAGGAAGACAACTCTATCCCAGCCAAAACCAGGACACACCATATAGCATATACATATGAATGTTGTAATCTTTATTTCTTAGTAATTATCACCAAAAGAAATTTGAAACTTACTACAGATTACCAAGTGTTGACTCTCCCCCAGGTATACTTAGAAAGTGTAAAATGCATAGACTACACTTATATACACTATGTATATACTGCCTCATGCAGAGAAAGGCCATAGCTTTAAGATTCCGCTAGCTACATAGTTCTACTCGGCTTCTCTCCTTTTTCTCTCTTCTTCTATTCTCAGTTAATGTCCCAAATGTATGTGTAGTATGACTGAAATGAAAACGTAAGACATGTTTCTTTTAGGAAGTTTCCATGAACCAAAATGAACTTTTAATAATGTCTTAGTTAACAAGAAGTCCTTCCCCACACCAGCCAGCTCCGTGGGGAAGATGGCACACCAGATGAGCAGGCAGAAGGGCAGCATAGAACAATCAGCCAAATTTGCCACAGAAGCCTTGTAACACACTCATGGTATTTTTTACTTTAAATTCTGCTTAAAAATAGCTGTCAATAACAGTTGTACCCCAATCCAATATAATAATTTCACAATGGCCACTCTAAGGCTTTGTACAAAAATCCCGTTGATTTATGTTCACACAGAGAGCATTTGGAGCTCATAAGCACATAAGCGTTTGAAGAAATACTGGTTCCTTTCAAGTCAAGATAAAACTCCAGATTTCAGTAAGTCCATGATTCTGCTTTCTGTATCTCTACATTTTTTTATGAAAAGGACTATCTTCAAACAAACAAGCAAGAAAGAAGCATTATTGGAGGATATTCTTAAATTCAATGATCGATACTTAATTAGATATTTCCAATTTTCCAGCTATTAAGATTGGAAGCATTCCGAGTTGAAAAATATTAAGTCTTCAAATATGTTTTTGGGGTTTTTTTTTAATAATTTATTTGTTTGGTTTTTTTGGTCCGTTTTCCTTTTCTGTAAAAGTCTGTGTCAATCAGCCTCACAACAAGGCAGCTTCTCTCCACATAACAAGACATTTAATGTATTTGATACTGTAATAGAGAAAAAATATATAGCTGTTGTTCAGCTACCCGTCTATCGGTCTGGTGAGAGGCACTGCAAGTGGAAACAACACAAAGGACTGCAAGGAAAGCAACCTGAAAAAATGCAAAGCAGCACTGAGCGAGTGGAGGTGAGTGTACTACCTAGACAGGAAAAAATATAAGAAGTGGACTGCCAGAAAAGGCAAAATGTATATTTTCAAAGGTGACAAGAGGGGTTCGATCTAACCCATTCGGTCATAACAAGTACAAATCGCTCACGCGTGACTTAAGCAGCAAAAATGTACTCAGAGTGAAAGACAGGTAGTTCTAGGAAAATACCTGCCTTCTTGGTTGTGGAAAGAAAGAAAAAGTCAGGTTGAAAGATAAATACAGCTAAAAAAGCATTTCCCAAGTTAAGAAGCTGAGTATTTTAAATCAACTTGAAAACACTAATCAAAAAATGTCTACAATGGAGGCAAATGCTTTCTCTTCACACATGGCCCACTTGACAGAGACACTGAGGACTGAGAGACAATGAATAAGAAACCACAGATTTATTAAATTTAATGTTTTGTTTCTGGTTTTGTTGAGTTAGGAGTAAATGAAATGCGGCAGGAACCATATTTCTTCATGTGATAAAGCAGAAATTTGGGAAGGTTTCAGGTACAAGTATACATCTGTTCATTTTAGTTAAAATATGTAAGAAGAGAACAACAAAAGAGAGTGTTGGATTCACATGGACTACCTTTCGAAATACATCATTTAAAAAAAATCCCAATGTTCTCATGATGCTTAAAACTGTATTTCATTTGCTTTGCTCAATTCTTTATTCTCAAGGTCATTTACACTCACAGACATAGACATACACACACATTCTATTGCTTAAAGCTAATTTACTTTTGTTGATTATTCAGCAGTGGAAGTCATATACTTCTCCCAGTAGCATCATTACCACGAATTAATAGCACTGTTCACTGTTATTTTTATTGGAAAAAATTACTTTCAACTATTATGTCTCAGCTGGAGCAATCGTATGGTATCTTAGGTTATCTTATTCATGCCACATCTTAAAAACAACGTGAGTGCTAACTTTAATTGGATGAATATTGTAGGATATAATAAGAGAACATAAGGAAACACTTTATTTCTTTAGACGGTTCCCAATATGGGTTTAATTAAACTCCCTTTTTTCTTCTTCTTGTTGTTAATTCCACTCAAGTTTTATGAATCAGTCTTAAAGAAAAGACACAGAGGAGACATAGGAGCCCAATTCCATTCATTATTTGTGACACTTCCATGATATTCTACTAGACATTTCAGTAAGACAGAGGGATCGTGCCTTGGCAAAGGACAGATAAACCAATTTAACTCTCCTGAAGACCTGATAACAAGGACTAAGAATATATTGATTACTGGAGCACAGACCAAGACACAGGACAGGAACAGGGAAGCTGGGCAGTCACTGTCATCAACACATGCTCCCAGGGATGCCTGGACCTGTTCCCTGCCTGCCATGGTGTGGGGAGGAGCTGTCTGGACGCCCAGTACCCTGGCCTCAAAGTGTTGGGATAGGTTTGAAAGGTCCAATCGAGCTTATGCTTGGCTTTCATTAACTCCTGCCTAAAGCGTTGAGGAAAATTATTTAGGAGGAAAGAGTGCTATTAAAGAAGTCACACTGACCCGTACACTTACTTGTGGCAACTAAAGGGTGGATGGGTTTGATTTCTGTCCTCTGCATGAAATAAAATTACTCTGATGGCCCTTTGCCCATTAGAGGTAATGGCTTTCTTGCTGGCTCCTGTTGCCATGTATTCTTAGTTTGGTGCCCTTTCAGGAATAAACATGACAAAACCCAGACTAACGCAATCAACAACCAGGAACAAAGCAAAACAGGGTAGTTTTCCTTTTCAGCAAAATAAAACCAAGCATTTGTTTTTCACCTTACTCGCAGGCTCTTCTTTTTATAAAGTGATCACAAGTTTAAACACAGAGAAAAATTACTCACAAACCCAATAAAATTTGGAATCTGCAGCTACGAGCAATACCAGGGGATTTCCACCCAATATATTTGCCAACAAATCAATAACAAGAGTAAATCCTTCTACACTGAGGGCAATCAATGCTCACTAACAGGCCCTATCGCCTAAATTAATATAATCCCCCAAGTGTCAAAGTTAATAGCAAACGAAGCTTATGCTTCACATGTGATAAGCTGAAGGTTATTTCTTAATAATAGTTTAAATAAAAGGAAATTACGTGGAGATTTTGAATTAAATGATCCTGAACTGACTTGGCTTCACTGAAGTCTCTTCTTCCTCGAGATACTATGTTTTCTTATCCCACTGAGCATGATGGTACCTCAGGACCGTTAGGCTAAGCCTGAAAGCAGTTCACAATGATTCTAATCTAGAGGCTGTCTAAAAGTGTACTTTCTTCTTTTGTTTAGGATGTTTACATGCAAATGCTTTCCCGACCTCTGGAAGTTGTGCACTCTAGCATTTATTTCACAGCTAGTCATCTATGTAAACTTTCAGCTCTGCAGAGTGGATTTAATACTGGTATTTAGACCAAACACTTGCTTACCCTTAATAATTTCTCATCCGGACTGTGGCTAAATAGGAATAACATGGGAAGTTATCTCTCTTCATTTGAAAGACCGCACGGGGGATATGTTGTGGTTTGGTTTTGGTTTAGGAGTAACGGTATTTGCTGTTCTTTTTGCCTTTGTCCAACTCTAGAGTTTGGCCAGCCTCTCTCCTGGGCAAGTTCTCTTTGGGATGTTCCTCTTTCCCAGGCTGGTGAAGCACCAGTTCTTGTATCAAAATGCACATAAAACCCCAATAATATAAAAACAGCTAAACTAACGCTGAACTAGTCCCTGTTGTCTCAAAACAGTTAAGAGGAAGGTAGGCGAATTTGCCTCTACCTTTCGCTGATTAGGATTTTCTAGCAGTTAACAGCTGACTTAGAGGCCTTACCTTCTCAGGAGGAGCAGTGTTGCAGTTAAGACATTTGCAGGGTTTCAAGGAATTCACTTGCAGAATTACTATGGGTCCTGAGTAAACATACCTGATTTCTCTTTGCTTCACTGATCCGTACTCAGAGGTAAAAATACATCACTTCACAAAATGCATGACCAAATGCATTCCTGAGCTGGGGCAAGCTCTGCATGTTAAACCACAACACAATAGCAAGTGACATTCACCCTGCGTATTCCACGTCACCCAGTCTGAAGTCAGGTGCCTACGAAAGAACGTTCAGAATTTTGCAGAGGCATGTGGAAAAACAGCTATGTGCAAACTGATTCAATAACCTAGTGGCAGAAAGCAATAAAACACAAGGCATTGTAGTTTGCCAGGAGAAGCAGTGTTCTCTTCCTAACTAGGTGTTACTGTTATGGTGGTAATGAGCAAGATCAGTATTTTGTAATTAGCAGAAGAGAATTTGAGATGCCAGACTCATGAGTTACAAAGTTCAAAGGGTGGGTGTTTGAAGGATATTTATGATATATAGCAATAACAAGCTGCCTTTCACAAAATGGCTCACACCTTAATGAGAATCTAAAATTGGTATAGCGTAGATGTTTTTACTGAGCAATGCCTTAAAATTAAAAGGTGTTTCTCAGCTACTATCAGAAATGAGGGTATGGAAAAGAGCTGCGTCTTTGCAGTAAACCCCTTCTAGACAGAAAAAAAGTGAATTCTGGCTGCAGAACATAAGACAAATAAGATGGGGTTTTATGGGTGTGTCAGTGAGGACAAGTAGCTTAAGAAAGAAAACCTGCCCCTTAAAGATGACCAAAAACTTGATCATGCAGATCTAAACTGACTGTGCTGCAATGTCTTTATCACAATGAGGGAGAGAGAAAGCAAAATGGATAATAAATAAATGAAGACTTTCCATCTGATTCTAAATCTTCTGAGAGCATACATCTATCAACGACCTTCAGGTGAACACTGATTTACACTGCTCACAAATCTAATGCCTAGGTGTTTGATAAAAAGCTAGTAAAGAAATGCACAGAAAACTTTGATACAGGCCTATTAGCACTTCTGTGTGAAGTACATTGTCAAGTGTTCATGTTAATTACTTTATATGATTAACCCAAAAAATCTTTTGAAAGTATTTTATGGCCTGATCCTGCAAGAGCTATCTATATGCCTGGCTCAAAAATTATGAGCGGTCTCCTTTGCATCATTAGGATTAGCACACTTAAAATCAGCCATGTAAGTAATTTTTTTTCTTTGGAGGCTAGAGCTTTTGCAGAACTAATGAGACACCAGATGGCTGGGTGGCACTGAACTTTAGAAGATGAATAAAGAGTAATTGTGGAAATTATCATGTGGTAAATCAAATTACAATCCCTAGGAAAATAATGGAAGTGTGGGGTTGTTTTTTTTTTGTTTTGTTTTGTTTTTTTTTTTTTAAGGAAAACAAGCAGCTGGGAGCAGCAACATGAGCAATAAACAGCAGAGAGTGGAATTATGTCCTAGACATACATGCTGGAACACGGGTGACTACAGTGAGGGTCACAGATTTGTTACACAGAGCAATTTCAGATCTTGTATCCAGCATCAGTAGACAGCAAATGCAATACCTCAGAAATCATACTTGAAAAATTAATCTCAGTTGGATCGGAAATGAGCACTGTCTCGTGGTTTTAAAATTGGCTGACAAGCTATAAATGAAGGGCAATGATAGATGGTGATATTAGGGGAAAAAAAACCCAAAAGCAGCGCTAATGTTTAAGCACCAGAACAATCTGACTGATGAGGAACATCTCTGAGAATTAGGTAATGTAGCTGAACCAAGGGTGGTACAGTAACCATGTTGGGAGAGGAACTTAAAAGAGTGGGCTGAGAGAATAATGGAATATAGAAATTAGAAATAATGGGATATTACAAAAGCAAATGAGTATGAAGCAAAGTGTCCTAACTAGGAGCCACAGTCTCCTGAAAAGAAAACTTGCATGGTCTATAGAGTGGTTTTAAACATTTTTAGATGCCAAGAAACTTGTGGACTAACTTTCATTACAGAGGGGGGGGCTGCGGCAGAGAAGCCTCATTCCCTCCCATGACATGACTTGACTGCCCATTTACTTGCCTAGTCACTTCTTGTGTGTGCAGCATTAAATTTCTCTCTCTCTTAGAATTATTAGTCTTCATCTATTTACTTCCATGATGTTACTGGTCATTACTACCATATAAGCAAGTAAAGAAATTTAGCTTTGTGCAGCCAACTAGCCATGTACCAGCAAGTGGCCATCCACCGTTTTCTGCCTTTCTATAGAAAAAAAAGGCTGGCTGCAATGCAAAGGAGCCTTCTATACCCACAAAGGAGCAGGATTTAACTCAGTAATGCAGCTGAAGCAGAGAATAAGCATGCATTGATTAGCCATGTCATCATGTAACAAGTGTATTGACGCTTTCACTGCTCCTTAATACACATTAACAGTTGCCCTCCACACCCTCTGTCTTCTATGTGTCATATTATCATGTTGTTGGCTTAAAAACACTAGTGCTCACACAAAAAACTCTTACTAAAGCTCAGTGATGTATATACTTTTGTGTTGCAAATAAGTGCAGTAAGATAGTCTCGGTTTCTGATATTCCCATCCAATGGTCTAGCAAGGCCTTCATAACCTAAGGACTTTTCCAAACGTAGCAGGTAGCTGTCATTCAAGCCTTCAAGTGCTGTCAAGGTGACAGGTATCTGGTCAGACCAGGAGTCACAGCTACTTTTACAATTTAGAAATCTGGAGTAAAACCAAACCAATAAACTGCTTGAGGCTATTTGTGAGAAAGAAGAAAGAAATGAAGAAAGAAAAAGTACAGAGGTGAAGATTTCATGAGGTAGATTAGTAACAACTACAAGGCAGCCTCTAGCTATTTTTATCCCCAGCTGCACTTCCTCAATTCTGCTAGCTAATACTGAAGCACCATTTATTGATTCACACCTTTTTCTATTCCACTATCATAAGAAATGTTCATTTAGATTCAAAATAAAAACAATAAGATCACAGGTTCACACTCTAATGCTAAGTAGATGTTTTTTCTCAGTATATTGTAAAAAGTAATTTTAATGTCTAAGTAGTCAGAAAATTACAGGAAGACTGCAGTGGATTTGAATTACTTTAAATAGCCAAAAGTCAAATTCTGTTACTCTAGCATAAAGGCTGAGTGTCCGTATACCTATATATATAGAGAGATATATATTTTTTCCCTCATTGCATGGCCATACCCTGAAAGTGTACCTCTTATTATTTCTAACCAGTATTTTAGTTTTATGAGGGTACTGATACTGCCAGAAGACTAATTTTTTAGATTCTGAACCTAAATGTAAACACATTTAAACAACCAGCATGTCTGAAACCTTAAAATTTCGTCTGCCTCCAGAAGGCTGAATGCTTTACTGGATAGAAATAGCATTAAATTTTCCATTATCCATGTATCCCTAAAACTTCCACAGCTGCACTGGTTTTCAAACAGGAAATCTGACCAATTTGCTCTCAAAATCTGTATAATCATCAGCTATTCTTAAAAAGCTTTTATTCACTAACAGGCTGCACAACTAATGCAAACTTCCAAAGGCCTAAACTTAAGAAAGGGCTTGGATCATCAAACTCAGCCCAATCTTCATATCCTTGTGTTTTTTACTCTATTTTTGTGGCTGGCAGAATGTGGGCAAGGGTCAAATGATAACATCCTGCTACAGGAAGATGGCTTGGGGAAGGAGTTCTTTTTACTGCAGGGTCACCAGTGCCACTGACGCTTCCCAGAAGTCAGCCTAGGTTTTAAATAGCTCTGCAAAACTCTTATAACAACCACAGATTTTTCTCGCCTGAAAAACACAATGCAATGCAGAAAGGCAGTTTTCTTCTAGCTCTGAGGTGTGCCTTCGCCATATCATAGAATCATAGAATAGAATCATAGAATAGTTAGGGTTGGAAAGGACCTTAAGATCATCTAGTTCCAACCCCCCCTGCCATGGGCAGGGACACCTCACACTAAACCATGCCACCCAAGGCCTCATCCAACCTGGCCTTGAACACTACCAGGGATGGAGCATTCACAACCTCCCTGGGCAACCCATTCCAGTGCCTCACCACCCTCTCAGTAAAGAATTTCTTCCTTATATCCAGTCTAAACTTCCCCTGTTTAAGTTTGAACCCGTTACCCCTCATCCTGTCACTACAGTCCCTGGTGAACAGTCCATCCCCAGCATCCTTGTAGGTCCCCTTCAGATACTGGAAGGCTGCTATGAGGTCTCCACGCAGCCTTCTCTTCTCCAGGCTGAACAGCCCCAACTTTCTCAGCCTATCTTCGTACGGGAGCTGCTCCAGTCCCCTGATCATCCTCATGGCCCTCCTCTGGACTTGCTCCAACAGTTCCATGTCCTTTTTATGTTGAGGACACCAGAACTGCACACAATACTCCAAGTGAGGTCTCATGACAGCAGGGTAGAGGGGCAGGATCACCTCCTTCGACCTGCTGGTCACGCTCCTCTTGATGCAGCCCAGGATACGGTTGGCTTTCTGGGCTGTGAGCACACACTGAAGCCGGCTCATGATCATTTTTTCATCGACCAGCACCCCCAAGTCCTTCTCTGCAGGGCTGCTCTGAATCTCTTCTCTCCTCAACCTGTAGCCGTGCCTGGGATTGCTCCGACCCAGGTGTAGGATCTTGCACTTGGCATGGTTAAACTTCATAAGGTTGGCATCAGCCCACCTCACAAGCATGTCGACATCCCTCTGGATGGCATCCCTTCCCACCGGCGTATCAACCGAACCACACAGCTTGGTGTCATCGGGAAACTTGCTGAGGGCGCACTCAATCCCACTGTCCATGTCACCAACAAAGATGTTGAACAAGACCGGTCCCAACACAGATCCCTGAGGGACACCACTCGTTACCGGTCTCCAGCCGGACATCGAGCCATTGACCACAACTCTTTGCGTGCAGCCATCCAGCCAGTTCTTTATCCACCAAGTGGTCCACCCATCAAATTGATGTCTCTCCAATTTAGAGACAACGATGTCGTGTGGGACAGTGTCAAAGGCTTTGCACAAGTCCAGGTAGATGACGTCAACTGCTCTGCCCCTGTCTATCAGTTCCGTAGCCCCATCATAGAAGGCCACCAAATTGGTCAGGCAGGATTTCCCCTTAGTGAAGCCGTGCTGCCTGTCACCAACCACCCCCTTGTTTTTCACGTGCCTTAGCATGCCTTCCAGGAGAATCTGCTCCAAGATTTTGCCAGGCACAGAGGTGAGACTGACTGGTCTGTAATTCCCCAGGTCATCCATTTCCCCCTTCTTGAAAATGGGGGTTATAGTTCCCTTTTTCCAGTCGTCGAGAACTTCACCTGACTGCCAGGATTTTTCAAATACGATGGCCAGTGGCTTAGCAACTTCATTCGCCAGCTCCTTCAGGACCTGCGGACAGATTTCGTCAGGTCCTATGGACTTGTGTACGTTTAGGTTTTTAAGATAGTGTAAATTCAGTGTTTTATCTCCTGGCTGTATGCAAGCACAGACTTCATCTCTTTCATACTCTAATGATCTGGATTTTTTTTTCTCCTCTCACTGGCAATTCTTCAATTATGTTGCACACCCATCTAGAAGTTTCTTAAATAGATACCAGGCTACACCACTACATGTAGAGATTAAAAATATAAGGGCAACAATTTTTTGCAGTTTAATTAAAACATTAATTTCAATAAAAATTATTGAACTTGCATTGCAGCTCCACAGTGTCATTCAGAGGCTGAAACATGCCATGGCTAACTCAAAAGGAACTAGGACATAATTCTTAAAACAATTCCCCCCCCCATCATCCTATGGGGTGAAATAACTATTCTTCCCTTTCCACAAACCAGCATATTCAAGTCAATCTAGGCAGGTGGGTTACAGCTACCCAAAATGCTTGCAAAGTGTTAGAAACAGCTCTCTCCATTCACTGGTTCTCATGACAGATCATACAACGGCTTCATACTATCCTTGCACTTACATTTTGATGCGGGGAGGAGAGGGGTTTCGGGGGTTTTTCTTTCCTCCCAACATGTTCTAACCTTTGTTAAATTATTTTTACGTGGTTTGTTAACAGCATAATTTAGCTCAGGAAATGTTACAGCCAATTGTATGAAAATCTTGAACTGCTTTCGCAATGACAGGTAATGCGATCTCACACCAGGGGTTTATTTTGGTTTGCTTCCCTTTATCATATTTTCAGTTTCAGTTTAGCTTACAGTTGTGCAATCCCTAATGTGCTACACTAGGAATTCATTGTGAAAGAAGAATAGCAACTCACTTACCAATACCCCACCATTCAACTTGTGTCGTCTGCATACTGTCTCATATATAAAGGAGTAAAATAAGTTCTTACAAATAAGTTGTAGGAGGTAATTTTTAAGTCTCTTTGTAGAGCAAGGCAAGCTGTGCTCTGAAATGATACAAAGAAATATAGCTCATACTTTGCAAGAGTTCTCTTCAAGAAAACCGGTTTGGAGACCTTATTTTTTTTGCCTAAACATGATATATTCATGAGTTCCGTGTTTCAATGTTGACAATTAATTAAGACTTTAACTTGTTTTCTGCAGAGGCATCTCACGGGCACATGTCTGAGCTCTTTTGCAATTTCATGTACAAATATTTACAATAAACAGCAAATGCCCACAAGGGGAGTGAGGAGTCCTGGTTGTGTTGTGCATTTAACCTCGGTGAAACCTAGAAGACTTTACTACTGACATTTCTTTGGGCCATTGTAACCGAAGCAATAGCTGCTGATGTTATCAACAGCCACACACCACCATCTAAAACTGACCAAATTTCAGGGCAAGAAGATCCACAGATAATTTCGATGCAAGATTTGTGTGCTTGTGACAAGAATAGGAAAAAAATTGTCAGAAACCATGGAGGAAGAACACTGGCATGAAAGTGCCAGCTGTGGAAACAGCTTCTTTAGGAAGACCTCAGAGATTCTCCAAGTACGAATATTTACCAAAAAGATACTTTTCCTTCTTTGATTTTTCAGGTACTAAGACAAGATCTTATACATTTCAGTTAAATGTGACTGCTTTAGAGAACACTTAATTCCACTGTTAGGTGTTACTCTGTACTGGAATAACCTTTCAGGTCTTTTTTGAAGACCTGCCCTGCAAGTGAATCAAGATTGTAAAGGAATGTTTGCCCCCAACCTTTGAAAGGTTAGTTTATAGACTCCATAGGTTTATACAAACAGCTTCAAACCCTTTTAAATCTGGAAGAAGATGCATACCTAACTTGAAAGTTAGCAATGTCATGTGTAGTTAGGAGGACGTTCATCTCTTCATGAAGAAAGAGAGCTTCTCGCCCTGAACCTGGCACTGCTTTCTCAGGGAGAATGAAGTATGGGCAGTTTCCTTCCACAACCCTGCGGTCAGGGCTGCTTTACAGCTTCCTTATGTGAAGAGCCAGGGACAGATGGACTGCATTCTCAGCAGCCTCTGGGCTGAGCTGTGTTTTGTCACAGAACTTTGCCTGCTCCTCACCTAGAATCTCTGAACCAGGACCTTCCCTTTACTGAAAGTTACGTGTGGGAAACAGCATGGAGAAAACTCCATCAGTAACCAAAATTCCTCAGCCTTTAAAGAGTCAGAACTGTATTAGGCTGACATAAAAATGGAAACGGGAAAACATGTGGCATTAGCCTGTCGTACCTTGCAGCATCATGGGCTGCTTTGAGTGAAACAGATCTGATGGGTTGGTTTTGACGTCCGGGAGCTGTGCTGACATGAACAGAGCAGAGGAGGCAGGCTAGTTAGTTGGACAGGGGACTTCAATTCATGCCTTGCTCTGCAGGACAGGTCAATCAGCTGCATTACAGGTGAACACACTGCCAGCGTAGTTGCTCTGGGATTCATACCACTGCTCAGAATTCTAGAGGATTAGACAATATTATTGTCATACAGAAATGATCTACCTCTAGGAAAGTGAGAAATCCCCATGCTGGAAGAGGACGAAACTTCAGGAGAGTTTCAGGTCACCATCACACCTTCCTCATTCTGGGTGCTAAGGGATCCCATGTGCAGTAGGGATGACAACTCCCTTGTGCTGCCCACCAGCTTCAAAGCAGCCAGGACTCTTGTGCAGCATGGCTTTTCCCTCAGCAGTACTTCCCCAAACATGCAGCACTTGCTCTGGGGCCTGAGGGACCACCCTTGAAAAGAGGCTCTAGCAGCGCTTCAGCAGCATAGGACAGCTGTCACCCAGTCCTGCAGGTCACTCAAGACAGTGCAGTTACCTGGGATGAGAATCTCTCCTCTGATCTGCAGGGGACAGCAGCTACAGAAGAGTGACCATGGCTGGGACCAAATCTTGTGGCACTTCAAGTACTGCAGCCAGGTGTGCAGGGCTGGTTCAGCGACATCCCTTTGGATCCCAGAGTCAGTGGCAAATGTAGTTGAGAATACAGTCAATATTCAACTCAGCTGCATACATTTCTCATGTACGTTCAATCATTCTGTCCTCACTTAAATTTGTTCTCCACTAACTGCACTGATTTTCAGGATGACATCCCAGATTTACACTAGAATCAGACCTGTTGAATTCCCTGGTAGTTGTCTTTTTTTTCCCAGAGCTAATCTACTAAAAAGGTATGGGACAGACTTACTCAGGAACACTCCTTCAGCCAACAAGTGATGTTAACAAGAAAAATCAAAGGAAGTACTGTCATTCTTTTCAATACATGGGTAAACAAACAAAATTCTTTGCATTTGGTATTTTCGTTTAGCCAGCAGGTACTTTTCATCATTTGCCAGGATATTATGTCCATAATAGAAGGGCAATAAATGATCCAACAAAACCAGTTGACATCTATAAAGCTTATTAAGTATTGATGTCTGGCTTGGGACTTGGACAGAACTGAACTGGTGACAAAGCAAAAGAACCATATCCCAGAATGTTATATAGTAAAAAGCACCAGAAAGCATAAATTACGGGTCCATTTCACTTCCTGATTCAACAACATATTTTAAATGAGTGACTGCATCTTCTTGATGAATTTTCCAGCCTTGTTTCAGAAGAGGAAATGGAAAAGACTGTCCTTGATGCATTAAAAGTAAAGAGAAAGCTGTGTAACCTTTGTCATGTTTTCTCTTCATACCAGATAAGGTAGAGCTTCCTTGTTGGAATGGGCAAATATTACAGATAATGTGAGAGGAAAAACCAGCAACAGTTTGTGGCTGGTGACCTTTGCATGGAATATTTATGGAAAAAGAAAAAGAAAGAAGTATTTGTGCAGGTACTATAAGCAAGCCCAGGAAACATGGCATGTTTAGGAAGAACATGGAGAGAAGGTGTTTGACTGAGAGTAGACAAGACTCGACACCATATCATACTGCAATACTTCCTGCATGGTCAAAGACTGCTCAAAGGGTCAGGTACAATAGGAAGCTTGTAACGAACAATGAGTCAACACTTTGCACTTCACAGCAAGGAATTTCTACTGGTTTGGGGTTTCTCTTTCTTTTTTTGGTGGGGCAAGTGTGGGAGGTTCTCCCCTTTTACCCCTCTCTGAAAACCAGGATAAGCAAGATGTCTCCTTCACTATTAGAAACATGACTGCTGTGAGAAACACATCTGATCGGCCCATACAGGAAGGGTAGAGGTGGTTCCAATGACCATATCTCAGAATAGGACCACTGCACTCAGACATTGGGACTCTGATGGGTTTCTCATTTCTGCCAGTCCTCCAGCATTGCTTTAGCAGAAAACACCATTATTCATGCTTCAAGCTTCCTGTTATATTCACATAAGGCAGCTTACCATAAATGTGAATCAGCCCCACATGTCTTTACATAGGAAAAAAATGCACAGCCCTCTAAATATAGAAACCTTTCCTCTCTCCATGCATTTTCAAACCTGGAATTTTCCTTAGGCATATAAAGATACATATAATTAAGGACACTGAGCTGGCTGTATGGATGCAAACTTGTAGCCAAGCTCTAAGTTAGGCCATCGAAACAGAAGTGGTACAACAAACTACTAATCAAGGAGAAAACCATTTCTAGAAGTAAGGAAGAAGGGGACCCAGCGCATCTGCCCAAAGATCAAGCAGTGGCCTCGCACCTGCAACAAGCCCCATTACAAAAGCAAGACATTTTCCCCTTTCCAGCATTCCCCTGTGTTCGCTTGAAGCCTGCCTTCAGCCAGGTGTCCTTGGAAGGGTTGGACAATGGGAAGAAACACCTTTTGCATTTAGATAGGATGATGTGGGCTACTTTTTAAGTGAAATTCCACTGCATAGTAGTTGCTATATACAGCTACAAAGATATCATGTGTACAGACATTCTAACACGTATCTGGCAAGTCTCATTCAGTGTGAAGGTAGAAATTGTAGGTATTTGCCATTTTCCTCCTTTACACAGGTGTCAATGTGTAAAGGCTGACAGAGCCAGTGGAAAGCAGCAAAGCTGAGAGAGCTTTCAGCAACTTCTTTTACTTAAAAACCTGTCTCATGCAGTTGTCCCAAGGTTCACAACATCTGAAGGAAATTGGTTTGGATGAAGGAATTGCTCTGTGGCAGTTAACCGTTTGTTGTGAGTCCTGGGTCTGCTCCTGTTCCAGGAGTAAATGAAACAGCTGTAGCGAACTTTAAGTGACACACCAGGTAGCCCCAGCTGGCCAGCTTTAGTATGCTGGAGCTTCTGGAAGAACCAGTCTGCTTCCACCAATCACAGAATCATAGAAGAGTTAAGGTTGGAAAGGACCTTAAGATCATCCAGCTCCAACCCCCCTGCCATGGGCAGGGACACCTCACACTAAACCATGCCACCCAAGGCCTCATCCAACCTGGCCTTGAACACTACCAGGGATGGAGCATTCACACCTTCCCTGGGCAACCCATTCCAGTGCCTCCCCACCCTCTCAGTAAAGAACTTCCTCCTTATATCCAATCTAAACTTCCCCTGTTTAAGTTTGAACCCGTTACCTCTTGTCCTGTCACTACAGTCCCTGATGAATAGTCCCTCCCCAGCATCCTTGTAGGCCCCCTTCAGATACTGGAAGGCTGCTATGAGGTCTCCACGCAGCCTTCTCTTCTCCAGGCTGAACAGCCCCAACTTTCTCAGCCTATCTTCATACAGGAGGTGCTCCAGTCCCCTGATCATCCTCATGGCCCTCCTCTGGACTTGTTCCAACAGTTCCATGTCCTTTTTATGTTGAGGACACCAGAACTGCACACAATACTCCAAGTGAGGTCTCATGACAGCAGGGTAGAGGGGCAGGTCATGCTCCTTTTGATGCAGCCCAGGATACAGTTGGCTTTCTGGGCTCCGAGCGCACACTGAAGCCGGCTCATGTTCATTTTCTCATCGACCAACACCCCCAAGTCCTTCTCCACAGGGCTGCTCCAAATCTCTTCTCTGCCCAACCTGGAGCTGTGCCTGGGACTGCTCCTGCCCAGGTGATGCAGGGATATTTGTCTCCCAAAGCATTTTTCAAGTGGTTAGATGTGAAAAAGCAGACACTATCCCTGGGTAATTAGGGGCAGAGGCACACTGTTAAATTGCACTTAAAACCTTTTCCTCTCTTTCATAAGCACTTTGGTTCTTCCTGAAGCCCTTGCTTTTTCAAAACACCCTCTTTATTTGAGGGCACTTCTGATTAAAACAAAAGCAAATAAATGTTGTGTTTCTCCCCTGCCTGAAGCCTGACAGGCTTCACCATCCCAAAGTGGTTCGTGCCTGCTCCTGTGCTGTGAGGGCACCTCCTGCCTGCCATAATCTCTCCACTCATGGGGCTGCCCCAGCAGATGCTAACAGCTCTGCACCTCTCACTGCATCACCCAAGCCTGCAAGGTCGCAGCTGCACCATCACCCGGACACGGTGGTGTTTCGTCTCTGCTCTGTGCCACCTACCATGTAGCTCATTTTTTCCTACAGCCAGGACAGGTAACACTGGGTCAGTCCTACGCAATCCCCAGCACTGCGGGGCAGAATTAAATAGTGTGCTTGGACAACTTCACGGGGAGTCAACAGAAGGCATGTATTACTTACCAGGAAAGGCCATCTTTAAGTAAACTTTTTATCATGTGAGTTCTCCTTCAGGACAAAGCCTCCTTTCATGAAAACACAACATTAAGATAGCTCCCTTTCCCTGAAAGTTCCTCTTTCTCCAAAGATCACACTCTTCCTTTCTTATGTTACCAAATGATACTCCCAGAACAAGCAAGTAAAAGAACCCGCAGCTCTGCCAAAACAGTAGGAATGCTTTTCTTCAGTATAGTTTCTTGCAGAGTGATGAATTTAGAGAAGGACATGGTAAATGCACCCTTGTATTAATCTCCCTCTGCAGGGAATAAAATGATGGTGCTATTCCAGAGGTAGCAGATTAGTTATTTTGAAGTTCTGTTTCCCTGCCTTTTCAAGAGTATGGGAGACACTTTTATTACCAGCTCACTGAATGGAAATACGCCTATAGTGAGCAGGGATGAAAGTAAATACTATTTCATGAGCAGTCCTAAGATTACCTTAATGCACCTACATGCCAGTGTTTCATCTCATCTGCTACAGATTCAGTGGGGCAGGTCAGATTGCCCTGCCATTGAATGCTGCCTATTTTGTTGCAATAGAATGGAAGAAAACTATAGCTGTGCCTCACAAGACTACAGTATTGGTCCGTCTTTCCCTTGCAGTGGGCACGGGGAGAGACAAGAATACTCTGCAACATGCCATACTCTCACCAGCTGCTCTCAGAGAAGTTCCTGGTCTAAAATCTAGACATAACCTTTACAGTTTTTCTGTTGAAAGCTGTAAAAGCTCATTAATATTTATTAGCAATTTGTAGGATAAAGTTTATGATCTTACTAGTGAGTAAAATTGCATTAAATAAACCAGTAATTCCTGTGTCTGCCTCAGCAGTCCATTTGGACCCACATGCTTATCAGCTTCCTGAAACAAACCAAGAACACCTTCCCTTTAAAGGTAAAAAAAAAAAGGGATTGTCTTTTTTCCCCCTCTAATACTGTATTCAGTCAAATATATTCCATACATTTAACATGGTAAAGAAAGTCCTTAATACATTAAAATGCTTTCAAGCTCCCAGTAAGCTGAGCTGTTAAAAAAATGTAGCTGAGGTAACGAAGCATATCTGGAGAAAGATTTACACTATTTCAACTAATTCTCACAATGATACAGGTTGAGGCAAAGGCACTTTGGATGTGAAAAATAAAAACTTATTTCAAGCAGGCAGAAGTCTAAATGCTTTGCCTGTTTGCACAAAGCTAAATCACTCAGACACAAGAGGATTTGGGGGAATTGCTCTGACCCCAAGCATCCCCCCTCAGAGCATGGGATCTGTGCTGAAAACACAGACTCACCTTGATTTCTCCCATCTGAGATGAGTTTCAAGATAGATTGCTGGTGTTTCCTTATAATGCAAAACTTAAGCTCTGTGTGGTGTAGCGTAACTGATTTCAGCGGTTGAAACTCAGGGTACGAAGCAGCCCACTGCCAAACAAGCAGAAAAAATTCTTCCCTTTTATCAGTCATTTGCTATGTGCCAAGGCAGTTAGTGGGAAGGGTCTGGAAACAACACTGCACACAGTGTATTTTAGCCACTGCACCTTTTCTGTGTGTTTAACCACAGTTTATATTTGGATTTCCCTTCACAAATATCCTGTAATTGACAGAGGGGAATAAACAGTTCATCACACAAGCAGTGACAAAACACTCAACATAAGCATTCCACTCTTTCAAATGTTTTCCAGTTTTACAACAAAATAATAACTGGTTTTCTTCCCTTATTCTACACCACAAGAGGCCAAGCACATGTCTGCAATCACAAGTCTGTCTATAAACATTCTGCAATATACACACATACCACTACAGTTACACACAGTGGCAGAACATTGAGACAGCAAACCAAGGCATTTAACTGCACAGAATGGGTTTCTAGACATTCACATATGAGTTTCATAGCAGAGAAAGGAAGCACTAGAGGAGACACAAATAAGGGCTAAAAGCCCCCATCCAGCTGCAAAGATGTGCATTAGCAGCTGCATTCAACCAACCACTGGCAACTGCAGGATGAAGCACATCCATTTCTCCCCCAAAAGAAAGAAAAAACAACAACTTTGCTAGAACCCACTGACCCTACTAAGCATAACACTCCAGCCACAACATAAAATAACAGCTTTACTTACACGTTGCTGCTTATGGAAACACCCAAAATAGCTGCACAGGGCCAACATCCACACAGCTGAAGAATAGCAGCTCTGCAGAGAAACATCTCAGCAGCCTGCCCCCAACAGCAGAAGACTGCTTCAGGCCTGGGGTATAGAGGGGAAACCAGCTGATTGTTTGGGACTGATCACTGTAATTAGAGACAATACATCTCAGCTGGAGCTTTACCCAAGGCTTCTGTTGAGGCTGTTTCTCATAGAGGGTCATAATGTATTTAATCATCAGTCTATATTTTATGTCTTAATCTTATCTGTCTTATTTACATTTTTCTGGCTTATTGAACACAACAGCCCACATACAAGGGGGTGGAGGGAAGACAGCCCTATCTCCTCAAAGCCATAGCACCTTCAAAAACTGCTAACATGGGGTTAAAACCTTAACCCAAACAGTCAACTTCCCTTGCCCCTTGCCCCAGCTTTTGGAGGAGGGGGGAATATATATATATATACACACACGTCTTTTGAACTTCTAAATCAAGCTGGAAGGCATTCAAGTGCCCAAGAGCAATTTAGTCTAGCTGCTGGGAGATATGCATTTGCATACACATTCCTGTTAATATGAGCAAGCAAGAAAAGAAGGCACAAACTCCGCTTCTGCATGAAGCACATCCATCTTTACGATAAAGTGATTTATGAGGTAAAACCATCTGCCTGTAAGTACCTTTTAAAGTAGACTCAACAATTCCTAATAAAGCAGCTATACAGAGAGATAAATAAATACATTAGTGTAAGCAGGTGCAGCCCTGTTGCAGTTCACAGCGTGAATACGCCCTATACTAACAGTGAACATGGGTCGCTGTAAATGGCATGTTTCAAAGTGAGTTCAGAATTACATCCAGTGTTGGGCTTCTGTGACAGGTACACTTGACCCGTTAACCAAACTAGCAATAGTTTGGTACAGGCCTCAATGGAGGTAAAGGCCTGAGCCATAGCCAGGTTAAGAACTCTTTCAAGAAATCCACAAAGGAACAAAGCGACCCAGTGGGCATCGACGCATGAGTTTGGAACATCGCTCATGCGATTAACACACGAAGAGCGGGTGGTTTTTCCAAGACTCATTTACCAAGAAACAAAGAAAGTTGTGGGTACAAGGGGTCTCATGCATACCTTTCCATTGTATGCCATTTGACTAGGAAGCAAACACATTATTCCATCAATACAACAGCCTAAGTGAACCTTTTTTGAGCTCTCCCTGCTAGGCAGCATCGCTCCATGGCGGCAATATCCCCTTGAGGTGGAACACCTCTCAAGATTGCTCCTTGAGGCAGTGACACCTTTTACTAATGACAGATCTTTGGATATATCTGATTTGAGTTCTCTCTAAATTGCAACTGGACTGCACACCAGTGACCTCCCCTGGAGCAGGGATGCTTCTCCAGGTTTGAGATTCCTTACCTAAGAGATCCTTCTTTACCCAAGGTGGAGAGGCCCCTTACTTGGGGGAAAGGGGTTGGGGGGGAAGGGGGGTGCGTGTACAAGCAACCGATCCTTGGTGACTGACAGCATGAAATCAATACTCCATTATTATAAACTTTCTATAGACAATTCCATTAGACATAAACCATTGTCCAGGTCTGAGACTAAGATTACGCCTAGGCACACCTAAGCTCCATCAAGAGTTTAGAAACCAAGGGGGTCCACTCTGAACCTCATCACTCAACAGGAGTTGAGAGTAAGGTCTCCCTTACCCTTTTGCATCTCTGGTCTCAGTGTAAGTCATTCTAGCTCTATTCTAACTTGATTTTCCTTTGCATGTTTCATCTGTGTAGGAAGTAACAGAGTGAACCTTGCCACTGAACTTTGTTAAGTCTCACTTTTACAAATTCATATCAAAACCACTTTTGCCAATACCTTCGATGGTGATGCTTTAAAAGACCTAAATCACTTATCCATGACTAATTGCCATAGTTGGCAGGTCTTAAATCAGGATATGTGACTGCATCATTATAGTATCTTCCAATATGATGTATGTTGTGATACTGCTGGTTTTCTGGGACCGGCAGAAATAAAAAATGGTTCTCCTATATGAAGTACACTGTGCTGCATTGAATGATAGCAAAAAAGGGTTCTGCTGCGTGTCCTCCAGGCATGGGTTTGCTTAGCTAAAACAAGTCCGAGGCCAAAATAGGACAACTGGTTGATAACCCAGGTTTGTCTCACTAAAGGTGACACAGTTACTCAAAACACGATTTACCGATGAGATTCCTCTACTGACAGGCCACTGTGTAGTGTTCAGTAGAACCTGAAACATGCTGTACAAAAGAAGCTGTGCGCGAGCTTTTTTCCCTGCATCTTTTTGCACCTGTGCAGCGAAAGAGCACAAGAATATTCTGTGCCGGGATGTTACTAGCTTCTCCACGGACACGCAGCTAATCTGTGCAAGTCCTCCTCCTCGCTCTGCCCACCCTTGGGATGTGATGGTGTTGAGCATGCACAGGCATCTACTGGGCTCTGCTGGCTGCTCTCAGAGGATGCCTTCCCATATGCCAGATGCTTCCAGTGTGGGGAGATTTACATAGTGTGCATAGGACTGCCAGCTACAGACCTCGTAATATCTGAACACCCACTTTTCACCTCGTTAGGTGAAATGGGTCAAGTCCCTATGTTTAGCTCTTACTTTTCCACATTCGAAAGCACATAAATACACACCAGATGTGCTTGAGGGGGAACGAGCTCCTGTCAGACTGATTGAATACTAATCATAAACGTAGAGCCTACACCTTGTCTGGGAACTGCTTAACACAATTGTATTTGAAGGACTTCTTGGGAGGATTTTTTTTTTTCCACATCAGTGCATTCTTTATTTTACGTTTGGAAACACGTGAATGAGCTCTGAACATATACATATGAAAATACATATAATTGCATATGATGGTTAAAGGGAGTCTACAGGAACCACTTGTTGATGCAAATTAACATCTGGTATAAATGAGTATGACATAAATCACATCTAGCCTGAATCAGCTTTAACTGACCATACAAAAGATACTGATATACAGCGTAATGCAGAATGGAGAATAATCAAGCCTCTTTCTTCCATCTGCCCTGAGACCTTTCCATGGGTGTTACAGCTGCCAAACTTTTTACAGTGAAGAGCTGTTTTGGCTATTTTTGGTGCGACTACTATCACAAATTCTTAATAATATGTGACTATAATTAATTTCATTGGACACTGTGATACAGCAGCCTAGAGAGTTTAAATCATGATATCCACAGGCGAGCAGCTATGTTGTAAAAATATGAACAGAATCAACCTGATCTTAGAGTTCACGCAGATAAAGAAAAAATGCTGTTCCTATTTTCATTTTCTCCCCCACTTCCAGCACTAGTACTAAAACAATACTACCAAAAAAATATTCCTGCATAAACCTCCTTCAGTATCACAAGGATGTAAACCCTTATATTATGAAGAAAAATGAGAAGTATGCAGACCAAAGACATAATAAATGCTTTCCTGAAACAGAATCAGCTTGACTTTGGATGTATTTTGCTGTCATACCTCTATGATGAAGTTTGGTTTTTTTTTTGCTTTATTTCTGCCGTGAATACACACTATTACCACTCCTAAGATGATTCTGCCCCTGCAAATACTTCTGTCAGAGTGATGACTGTGGAAGAGGCAGACTGTAGAGCTGTCTAGAAAGCGACAGTAGCTTTAATGAGCAAAGCCACAACAAACAAGATGCTTAGGCATGAGAGTAACAAACAAGCTGCCACAGGGATTTAGTTTCATTCCTACTCTGCTGTATTTCTGGTTTTGCATGACTAGAGGTACATTTTAAAGAGAGCTAATGACAAGGGCACATAGCTGAAAAGACCGTAGAAGCCATTCACAAGATCAAAGTGAATGACAAATTGGGGGTTGTTTTTGGTGGTGTGCGTTGGGGGCTTTTTTTGTTTGTTGGTTTGGGTTTTTTTTTTTTTTGTCGGTTTGTTTCTTTATTAAAATGCATACCAACATTTCCAAGGTATAAACTGAACCTCGTGTGTGTGCACTTGCATGCCCACTCAGCTCCTATCATATGCCTCCATTTGGAGAATGTAAAAATTCCTCCAAATCTTGGGTTGTTTGGGGATGGGAAGGAAGAACCATGGTTCTAGGTGTAGCCAGGTGCTTGGTATTTATTTCCAAGGACTAACTCCTGGCTTTCCTGACTTCAATGAGCTCCTTGTCACTGAAAAAGAAACAGCAAAGACAAGCATCCACTTGGTCCGTTTTTCTCCAGTTCGCAAGCTTTCCAGCTCTGAAAGTCTATTTACTGTTCAATGTATGAGTAGAATGTTCATCTAATTTTATCAATTTCAATTATTACCTCCTTTCTTTTACAAGAGCAATATACTCATTAAGCAGGGTTTCAGCTAATGAGGCCAACAGAAGTGAACATGTTGACTATTAAACATCCTTTTTCTTGAGCAGACGCTCCAGAGAATCAACCTCAATTTATCATTTGCTTTCACAGTTTAAGGTTATGTCACAAACTACAACCTCCCTGATTAGTTATTAAAAGGAATCTAAATATAGCTTCTTTTAATGTTTTAGTACCTAACGAATACAACAGCTGTCAGCAATATGCTCTTCTGAGAGACGTTCATATGAACACTAAGCATGTTGTTTCTCATTTCAAAAATATGGCCACAGTCAACAGTCACTCACAGACAGGTGTGCAGTCCAAGTATAAATTTTGTATTTGCCAGCACATATGCACATTGAATATGAAGATGGTAATACTAAGTTTTACACAGTAGAACAGTTAAGAGCTCTGAAATGAATATCAAATGCGCCTTGACACTGTCAGATGGTTGCCAGGTGCCTTACCCTATGAATTTTACATCATTAGGGACATATTTAAGAAACATGATTTGTGGCACAATGTGTCAATGAAATAAATAGCCAAATTCAGACGCTGAATCATGTTGGTAAAATAATTTCTCACATTTGACAGATTTAAGTGGCTTAATGCATGGAAGTGATTTTTGTCTGATGAGTACTTAATAACAGATATTTTCAAGTGGGCAAGCTAAGGATCTGGAACAGGATCACTGACTAAAACAGCGCTGCATTTGTTTATGACCATGTTGAGTCAGTCCACAATTGTCTCCAGTTCTGAACAAATGAAAAATCCCAGCTTCGGAATCCAGCTACAGACTTTTATTTCACGTACAGCGAGTAGAAATGTGTATGACAAAGTCCTGGCCACTTGATGTCACTGGCAAAACTCCTATGGAGTTTTATTAAAACCCTGGCCGTTGACTCTTAACAGGGACTATTAGAGTATAAAAAAATAAATGAGATAGAGACTGAGCATAGGAGTAGGGGTTGCTTCACTTAACGTAACACATTGTGTGAATGAAAACTTACTTTCTGTCTCCATTTCTTCTCAACTAAGAACAGCATGTCTGAGGATGTGTGGGAAAAGTTGCACGCAACCTACAAGTGAAGATACTTAAGTTCACAAACTGGTAGTTTCTTTTCCCATGAAACTGTGAGCAAACATTATTTTTTAAGAAGGAAGGGAGGGGAAGTAGAGGAATGAAACCACGCATTCTAAGATACTTCTGTACGAGAGTATTGTTTCATTTAGCTGGGAATAGTGCATGTGCCCGGCAAAAGGAGTACATTTTGAAAGAAGGGCGTAAGAGCTGCGACCACAAACATTCACACTCTCGCTTTGCTCACAAAATCCATGTTTTAACGTTTGTGCGCATGCCTGAAATACATGAACGCGCATTTCTCACGCAAGCGTGGGACTGTGAATCACCATCACGTGTGCCCTCATTTCTGAGCACTGGAAACATGCTCCCTGCTAGCACTGGTCAGGAGTACCTTCCATGAGCAAACAGAACACCATCAAAAGCTATTGCAGAAGCAAAAGAAACAAGAGCAGGTTACTGAGAGCAGTTTACCGCTTTGAAGGAAATGTCTGAGGATGGTACTGACCCAGAAACCCTTTATCAATGGCCTATGAATTTTTACTTAATAAAATTTTGGTAAGCCTCAGTTAATCTTGAGGAATGTATCAGTATGGAAACAATCTGCTTCAAAGGATGGTTAATCTGTTCCAGTGTGATAAACGTTAAATAAGGGTAATTAATTCCAGATTTTTAGATTCAAGAACTTAAGCTTCTGACTGGCCAATCACATACATACAATGGTAAAATAATTCAGGAAGTCTGATCACATCTCACATGCCCCACCAGAGGCCTCATCTACCATTGCTGTGGTTTAACAATCATAAAAGAAATAATCTCATTCTCAGAGCAACATGACAGCACAGACATTATACCTAAAATCATCCATCCCACATCTAACCATCTATCAAAACCAAACTGCTTGCGCATTCACCTTGCAAGGGTTTCTGTAAACCATATGCTCTTTCACACACCTTTGCACATGTATGTAAGTCTTCATCATGATTTCCTGTTGGAGGCACTCAATTTATATCATCCAGATCAAAGTAGATGTTAAATCAGTAAAATCTCGAATCAAATCTGGCAACCTTGGACTTAACATTAAATAATTCATCCATGTGTACAGTTCTTAGATCTCTTCATACTTTGGGAAGTGAAGTCTGACATTCAAAATGAAGAGGTTCACTACCATAAACCAGTATTTATCCAGGCAGGAACTGTTACAGTAAAATATACTTTTCCCCTATTTAACTAAATGATACCAGGAGACAACCAAATCATCCAGGTGTCCTTTAGCAACTGTGGAGAGCGGTTAGATTAAGTAATGTCAGTTTGCCAAAAGGCACAGTGAGAAAGGACGCTTAGAGGGCTTGTGAAAAATTGGGTGCTTGGGCACTTGAAGTTTTCATACTTTGTTTGACTGTTCTAAATGAAGTACTTTCACAAAAGTCACCTTCACAGAAAGAGCCACTATTTTTTCCATAATGTGATACTGAAAGGTTCTTCCAAAGGAGACAGAATTGGTTGGATGGAGAAAAGTTCCTCTTCTAACACTGAATTTTAGTTCATTAAACACAGTGAGAAGACAGAAGGGATAGGAAATTCTTGATATTCATTATTCAAAGACACAGCTACTCTCACCGAAAGAGAAATGAGCAAGACTACCACTTCTGAATGCTTCTCTCTGGGGAAATCTCTCATGAACTGCAAGTATGCAAAGAAAGGACAGAAATCTGTTGCTAGACATTAAACTTCTCTGGGCAAGCTGTGTAAAAGACCTACCAACACTGGGGATCTGCGCTTGCTTACATACCTGAGGTTCCCTTGAGCTCAAGACACTCTGGAAGTGGTGCATTCCCCAGCATTGGACAATTTTAAGGTTTGTGTTGGGCCATCTGGTTTAGACTGTGCTTTTGCCAAGAAAGGTTGGACTGGACAAGCCTTGCCGTCCCTTCCAAGCCAGTATTCCATGATTCATTTTGTTACAATCCTTAGGAATGACCAACCTTGCTAATAAAGAGTCCCTTTGAAGGAACCAAACAAAACCTCTTAGGAGAAGTCAGCTTTAACTCTTGACTGACTTTCCCCACCTTTGTAGAGCAGAGTCAGAGCCCCCTCAGGAATTCCTCTGGAGTTAAGCAACAGTCACACCAAGTTTCTAATGTTGACTCATTTTTGCCTTTTTCTGGCAATCCTCAAGAAACACAGAGAAAGACTCTCAAAACTGTGACCTCTTTACCCGGCCAATCAAAATAACGTGCTACACTAAAGTTTCCTCCTCCATGGCCTTACTTGTGCAAACCAGCCACTTAGGAAACCACTTCTTCTCAGGGAGAGAACAAAACCAAAACAAACAAGCAAACAAAAAGCAAACAAAAAAACCCCAACAAAAATAACAAAGGTCATGGTTTAAGCCCAGCCGGTAACCCAGAGCCACGCAGCCACTCACTCCCTCACCCCCTTCTTTCCTCCCCAGCTCCTGGAGGGATGGGGAGGACAATCAAAAGAATGTAACTCCCACGGGCTGAGATAAGAGCAGTCCAGTAACTAAGGTATAACACAAACCACTAGTGCTGCCACCAACAATAATAAGGACAAGCGAAATAAGAAGGAGACACAATTGCTCACCATCTGCCGACCAATACCCTCCCTTCTACTAAGGAGGGCTGTGCAGTTACTGCATGTCAGCAGAAAGGACTCACTGAAGCTAACACCGGCTCTAAACTCAACCCTCACAAGCCCGCGGGCTTTGTATTGGAAGTAGTGCAGGGTCAGAGAGGCCGGGAAGGAATGCTTTGCAAGGCAGAATGCTCCAAGGTGCATCACTGAGCCTGAATCCTTCTCTCTCTGCTCTTCTGCATGTCTTAAGCACCAGCCAAGAAAATACCAAGTAAATTTTGAATGATTACAACCTAAATGCTCACGCATTGAAATGACACACCTGCGGGATTGCCCTGAGGCTCCGGGACAAGATCCGGGTCAGCATATCGCCCAATCGGGTGGCCGCCGGCTACAGGCACAGCTGCAATCAAGCACATTTCCATCAGACGTCATCACCTACTTCACTCTGAGATAGGGGAAATCCTAAGATTTAAGCTTGTTGCTGGTTGGGTAATTAGTTCGCATTGTTAACGTAATTAGTGATAATAGACTTTAATCGCATTGTTAGTGCAACCTAAGGGTTAACAAAGCGCAGGGCTTAGCACTTCTGAGAAGTCAGCTACTCTGGAGATAAGATCAGCCAATCCAAGGGGAGACTGAGCCCGCGCAACAGAAGAGAACAGGTGCAAGCCAGCTTTGTGGTTTGGACACGGTCCAAGGAGTAACTGAGCCTGCGCAAGACCAAAAGGTTACTTGCTGTGACGAAAAGGAGCCGTTAGCATTCATGCCCACGACCCCCACCAAAAAACAATGCGCATGCGCAGTGGGAGGAGTTTATGTAAATAGTAATTATCATACGAAGCGGGAACAGGTTATGAATATGTGTAGAGCTCTCATGAATATGTAACCACAATACTATATATCTTTGCAGGACGGGCGGTTGGGGCGCGCAGGACTTTGGTCGAGTGCTCGTGTGCCGGCCAGCGCTGAATAAACATACCCACTTTACAGCCTTAATTGTCTGATAGGTTGTAAAGTCCTTTCTGCGCACATCACTCTAACCTAGGAAGGTTTTCCTGTGGCAGGGCTGCACAAGGCTGGCTCTAGCTGCCGCTTGGGGCCCCACCACTCCTCGGGAAACGTCCCCGCAGTGGCTGCAGCCCCGTGCCTCTCGTTGCCAGTGGAGCTGGCTGCGCCTCACCCAGCCCAGTCGCACCGCCACCCGTGCAGTGCGTACTGCCGGGGCTGGGTGCTGGCCCTTGCCCGCCTACCTACCTGATCCCCGTGCTTGCCACGAAGGAACCCCGACATGCCGGGCTCGCAGCATCACCAGAAAGATAACGAAGAAGCGGTGGACCAAGTCTCCCCGAAGCAGCAGCATGCCGCCGCTAACACGGCAGTTGCCGGCACTGCTGCCGCTAACGCCACAGCGCTGCTACCGGCAATGCTGTCGCTAAAACCGCTACCCCCCTAAAGCAGCCGGTGCTGCTAAGGCAGACGCCGCCGCCAACGCAGGTGCCGCCGTTAAAGCCGCTGCTGCCGCTAAAGCCGCCGCTGCCGGCACTGCTGGAACGGTGCCTGCGGGACCGCGCATCCCCTCGCGGTGTTCGGCGGCTCTCTGTGACTTCACACACCAGTTCCCCAGCACGGCCCCAGCCCTGGGAGGGAAGGGAGTCTGAGTCTGCCCCGTGCTGACACCCCAGTGGGTCCGTGTGCAGCGGGGTCCTCTCCCCGAGGTACCGGCAGTGTGGACTCTGAAGTTAAGGGAACGAATGTGCCCCCTCTCCCTCTCTATTTTTTCCCTATGAAATATTTTTAAATTAATATTAAAAAGAAAATAACGTTTGCTGTGGAGCACACGACACCCAGGCAAAACTTACTTCCCTCTGTTGTCTTCTGCTGATACTGAAAAGATCCAGACATATTTTAGGCTTGCAGAGGGAATTGCCTGACAGAGGATACAGCAATAAAAGTAAAGCAAGCAAAACCGCAGTAGATTGGACCGGCTTCTCTCACACCAGTGACAGTAATTCAAAGATGCTGTAAGCACCAGTGAATGCTGCTCATGTTTGGCTGCTCTGCTCACCTGCACTTTTGCATCTTGAGAAACGACCAGAAAAGACAGTACTCCAGGGAGCAAAGAGCTGGTGTGGAAGGAGCTCGGTGACTCCTTCAAGAGCCAGAAGCACCACACGCAGACCTGGGGACTGCACTCGTACCTCGTTGTAATGCCAGATAAAATCAGGGTGGCGCGTGGAAACTGTGGCTTCTGCCAAACAGTAATGGGAAAGAACATTCTTCCACATTTCCCAGTGAGACTGGAGACCCACGGAGCATGTCCTGACAGTAGCCCATGTCCACAGAGGCACTCGGGCAATGTAAAACTATTGCCTTGTGTTTGCTGCAAGAGGGAAAAAAACTTTGCAGCAGCAGAGGGGCAGCCGGTGAGTGGCTGCGTGGTCCTCAGTTGCCAGCAGGGGTTAAACCACAAGGTGTGGCTTATGTTTTTCACCTAGACCAGAGCAGTCCTTGCACCATGCAAGCAGTGTTCAGCTGTAGTTAAAGAATGACTGTGGTGCCAACACTAGCTTAGTTCCAAATCCAAAACTCAGTACCATCTGGGCTACTGGGAAGAAAATGAACCGTTAGTGGTTAGGCCTCTCTCCCCAGCTGAATTGGCTACAGCATCATTCTGTCCTCTATGAAGGAAGGAATTTCCCATAATCTTGCAGTTTGCCAAAAATGCAGAGCGGAATGCAAGCAACAAGATCACAGGTAATCCCTTAGTCTCTCAGCAGCCCAGGATGTGCTGTCTACTGGCAAACTGAAAAACGTCTAGTGCTTCAGTTTTTCTCCATGAATAGCGTGTTCATTGTTTCTGAAACCTGTTCTTACTTTTCCAGATACGAGTTAAAAATGATCCTGCCTTGACAAGAGCAGACCCAGCAGCAGACTTAGGAAGAGCAAAATCAGGAAGGAAAACGAGGGGTGACACTGCCATAGAAAGTGAAAAGCACAAAAGTGACATCTCCCTAGCAGTGAACCCAGCAGAAATCACCCTTTAGGTGATGCCAGACAGACGCTATCCTCTTGTCTGGGCAGGGATGGGCAGAGGAACTGAGTGCTGGTTTTGCCGGGCACTCTGAGAAAGGCCAACAGGAGGCTCTCCTGGCCCTACAGTGCCATATCCAGCTTAGTGCCCTTTGTCTACCGAGGTCAGGTCTCCTTCCATGCACATGCAGAGCAGGCTAGTCAGGATGCTAAGGGCCCTGCGGATACAAGAGGTGGGCAGGCGAGCAGAGCCCTAGGTGGTGGGGAGCAGGGCTTCCCATTTTCTGCCCACAGCTCCTGGGTGCAGCCGGCTACCTGCACCCTATGGGCTGCCCAGCGCTGTTCTGCAGTCTAGAACTTGCCTGGCACTGCAGCCACAGCAGGGCCTCAGTAGCCTCCTCTCTCCACAGGCGCATGGCTGAAGCTTCAGCGGCTCAGGCCGGTGTCGTGGTTTAAGCCCAGGCCGTAAATCAGAGCCACGAAGTCCACTTCCCCCCCACCTTTCTTCCCTCCGCTCCTGGAGGGACGGGGAGGAGAATCAAAAGAATGCAACTCCCACGGGTTGAGATAAGAACAGTTTAATAACTAAGGAATAACACAAATCACTACTGCTACCACTAATAGTAATAATGATAAAGGAAATAACAAGGAAGAGAATACAACCGCTCACCAACCGGTACCTCGCCCCCACCCCGCAGTGTTCCAGCCCTTCCAGGCACTCTCAGTTCTACATCCTGGGCATGACATGCTGTGGTATGGAATACCTCTTTGCTAGTTTTGGGTCAGGTGTCCTGTCCCTGCTTCCTCCCGGCTTCTCCTCCTCCCTGGTAGAGCATGAGACTCACAAAGTCCTTGGTCAGGCTAAACATTCTGACCAGTAACTGAAAACATCAGCTTTATCAATATTTTTCCCAGGCTGAAAGTCAAAACCACAGCGCTGCACCAGCTACTAAGAAGGAGAAAAACTGACTGCTGCTGCTGAACCCAGGACAGCCGGTATCGACAGACGCATGTCAGATGAGGAGAGGGGGATGCCCCGCTAGAACCCCTCAAGGTGCTGGACCCAACCACCATCGCGTGCACATCCAAAACCACCTCCCCAGCCACCTAGGCACCTGCCCCGACTGCCACCAACTCATGCCCCACGGGTGTCCTGGTCAGCTCAGCAGGTGCTGCAGGACCTTCACATCAGCCTCGACAACTATGAGACTGAGGAACCATCCCCCCCAGCCTGCAAGGCCAGCACCTCGATAGAGGCTCAGAGGCAGCTCCGTGAGGCTGCGGATTTGGGGTACACCACAAACACCCCTTAAAGCCAGCCATAAATAAAACTTGGAGCAGCACAAAGCTGCTATCTATGGTTTAGGCTAGAATGGAGTTAATTTTGTCTACAAAGGTCAGGTCTCCTTCCATGCACATGCAGAGCAGGCACGAAAGCGTGCTCAGGGCCCTGAGCAGATGAGCCTTGGGCAAGCGAGCAGAGCCCTAGGTGATGGGAGCAGGGCTTCCCATTTTCTGCCCACAGCTCCTGGGTGCAGCCGGCTACCTGCACCCTATGGGCTGCCCAGCACTGTTCTGCAGTCTAGAACCTGCCTGGCACTGCAGCCACAGCAGGGCCTCAGTAGCCTCCTCTGTCCTCAGGCTCATGGCGGAAGCTTCAGCGGCTCAGGCCGGTATCGACAGACGCACGTCAGACGTGGAGAGGGGGATGCCCCGCTCGAACCCTTCTGAGCGCTGGACCCAACCACCATCGCTTGCACCTCCAAAACCACCTCCCCAGGCACCAAGGTGCCCACCCCAACCGCCTCCACCACATGCCCCATGGGTGTCCCGGTCAGCTCAGCAGGTGCTGCAGAACCTTTACAGCACCATCGACGACTGTGGTTCTGAGGAACACTCCTCTGCAGCCCCCAAAGCCAGCGCCCCGATCGAGGCTCTGAGGCAGCTCCGAGAGGCTGCGGATTTGGGGTACACCACAAACACCCCTTAAAGCCAGCCAGAAATAAAACTTGGAGCAGCACAAAGCTGCTGCCAGGCCGTCATGGAGACACTCTGCTTTGGTTTAGGCTGGAATGGAGTTAATTTTGTCTACCCAGGTCAGGTCTCTTTCCATGCACATGCAGAGCAGGCATGAGCCCTGAGCAGATGAGCCTTGGGCAAGCGAGCAGAGCCCTAGGTGGTGGGGAGCAGGGCTTCCCATTTTCTGCCCACAGCTCCTGGGTGCAGCCGGCTACCTGCACCCTATGGGCTGCCCAGTGCTGTTCTGCAGTCTAGAACCTGCCTGGCACTGCAGCCACAGCAGGGCCTCAGTAGCCTCCTCTGTCCTCAGGCTCATGGCAGAAGCTTCAGCGGCTCAGGCCGGTTTCAACAGGCGCACGTCAGACGTGGCGAGCAGGATGCCCCACTCGAACCCTTCTGAGCGCTGGACCCAACCACCATCGCTTGCACCTCCAAAACCACCTCCCCAGGCACAGAGGTGCCCCACACGACTGCCTCCTCCACATGCCCTATGGGTGTCCCGGTCAGCTCAGCAGGTGCTGCAGGACATGCACAGCAGCCTTGACAAGTATGAGACTGAGGAACCATCCCCCCGTCCCCAAAGCCAGCGCCCCGATCGAGGCTCTGAGGCAGCTCCGAGAGGCTGCGGATTTGGGGTACACCAGAAACACCCCCTAAAGCCAGCCAGAAATAAAACTTGGAGCAGCACAAAGCTGCTGCCAGGCCGTCATGGAGACACTCTGCTATGGTTTAGGCTAGAATGGAGTTAATTTTGTCTACCCACATCAGGTCTCCTTCCATGCACATTCAGAGCAGACAGGAAAGCGTGCTCAGGGCCCTGAGGAGATGAGCCATGGGCAGGCGAGCAGAGCCCTAGGTGATGGGAGCAGGGCTTCCCATTTTCTGCCCACAGCTCCTATGTGCAGCCGGCTACCTGCACCCTATGGGCTGCCCAGCGCTGTTCTGCACTCTAGAACCTGGCTGGCACTGCAGCAATAGCAGGGCCTCAGTAGCCTCCTCTCTTCACAGGCGCATGGCGAAGCTTCAGCGGCTCAGACCGGTTTCGACAGGCGCACGTCAGACGTGGAGAGCAGGATGCCCTGCTCAGACCCTCTGAGTGCTGGACCCAACCACCATCGCGTGCGCCTCCAAAACCACCTCCCCAGGCACCGAGGCGCCCGCCCTGAATGCCTCCACCTCGTGCCCCATGGGTGTCTTGGTCAGCTCAGCAGGTGCTGCAGGACCTGCACAGCAGCCTCGATGACTATGAGAGTGAGGAACCATCCCCCCAGTCCCCAAAGCCAGCGCCGCAATCGAGGCTCTGAGGCAGCTCCGTGAGCCTGCGGATTTGGGCTACGCCTGAAAAACCCGGAAAGCCAATCCATAAATAAAACTTGAAGCAGCACAGAGCTGGTATCAGGCCGTAACTTAGACATTCTGCTCTGGTTTAGGCTTGGGTCCCCACGACTCCTCGGGAAACGTCCGTGCAGTGGCTGCAGCCGTGTACCTCTCGCTGCCAGTGTAGCTGGCTGTGCCTTCACATAGCCCAGTCCCACCGCGACGAGTGAGTGCATTGCATACTGCCGGGGCTGGGTGCTGGCCCTTGCCTGCCTGCCTACCTACCTAATCCCCGTGCTTGCCACAGACGAGCCCGGACATGCTGGGCTCACAGGATTAGCAGAAGGATAACGACGACGTGGTGGAGCAAGCATCCCCGGAGCAGCACCATCTCGCCGCCGCCGCCGCTAGCAGGGCAAGCTGCCGGCACAGCTGCCGCTAACGCCGCAGCGCTGCTACCCGCACTGCTGTCGCTAAAGCAGCACTGCTGCCGCCAAAGCCGCCGCTGCCGGCACTGCTGGAACGGTGCCTGCGGGACCGCGCATCGCCTCGCGGTGTTCGGCGGCTCTCTGTGACTTCACACACCAGTTCCCCAGCACGGCCCCAGCCCTGGGAGGGAAGGGAGTCTGAGTCTGCCCCGTGCTTTCACCCCAGTGGGTCCGTGTGCAGCGGGGTCCCCTCCCCGAGGTACCGGCAGTGTGGACTCTGAAGTTAAGGGAACGAATGTGCCCCCTCTCCCTCTCTATTTTTCCCTATGAAATATTTTTAAATTAATATTAAAAAGAAAATAACGTTTGCTGTGGAGCACACGACACCCAGGCAAAACTTACTTCCCTTTGTTGTCTTCTGCTGATACTGAAAAGATCCAGACATATTTTAGGCTTGCAGAGGGAATTGCCTGACAAAGGATACAGCAATAAATGTAAAGCAAGCAAAACCGCAGTAGACTGGACCGGCTTCTCTCACACCAGTGACAGTAATTCAAAGATGCTGTAAGCACCAGCGAATGCTGCTCATGTTTGGCTGCTCTGCTCACCTGCACTTTTGCATCTTGAGAAACGACCAGAAAAGACAGTACTCCAGGGAGCAAAGAGCTGGTGTGGAAGGAGCTCGGTGAATCCTTTAAAGGCGAGAAGCACCACACGCAGACCTGGGGACTGCACTCGTACCTCTTTGTAATGCCAGATAAAATCAGGGTGGCGCGTGGAAACTGTGGCTTCTGCCAAACAGTAATGGGAAAGAACATTCTTCCACATTTCCCAGTGAGACTGGAGTCCCACGGAGCATGTCCTGACAGTAGCCCATGTCCACAGAGGCACTCGGGCAATGTAAAACTATTGCCTTGTGTTTGCTGCAAGAGGGGAAAAAACTTTGCAGCAGGAGAGGGGCAGCCGGTGAGTGGCTGCGTGGTCCTCAGTTGCCAGCAGGGGTTAAACCACGAGGTGTGGTTTATGATTTTCACCCAGAACAGAGCAGTCCTTGCACCATGCAAGCAGTGTTCAGCTGTACCTAAAGAATGGGTGTGGTGCCAAGACTAGTTTCCTTCCAAATCCAAAACTCAGCACCATCTGTGCTACTAGGAAGAAAATGCACTCCATTCCAGTCTAAACCAGAGCAGAGTGTCTCTGTTATAGCCAGACAGCAGCTTTGTGCTGCTCCAAATTTTATTGATGGCTTGTCTTTATGGGGTGTTTCTGGTGTACCCCAAATCTGGAGCCTCATGGAGCTGCTTCAGAGCCTTGGCCGGGGTGCTGGCTGTGGGGGCTGGGGGTATGGTTCCTCAGCCGCAGAGTCATCTAGGGTGCTGTGCAGGTCCTGCAGGGCCCGCTGAGCTGACTGGGAGACCCATGTGGCCTGTGGTGGAGGCGGTCGGGGCGGGCGCCTCGGTGGCTGGCGAGGTGGTTCTGGACGTGCACGCGACGGTTGTTGGGTCCAGTGCTCATAGGGGCTCGAGCGGGGAATCTCGCTGTTAATGTCTGATGTGCCTCTGTTGATACCGGCCTGAGCCGCTGAAGCTTCAGCCATGCGCCTGTGAAGAGAGGAGGCTACTGAGGCCCTGCTATTGCTGCAGTGCCAGGCAGGTTCTAGACTGCAGAACAGTGCTGGGCAGCCCATAGGGTGCAGGTAGCCGGCTGCACACAGGAGCTGTGGGCAGAAAATGGGAAGCCCTGCACCCCTCACCTAGGGCTCTGCTCGCCTGCCCAAGGCTCATCTCCTCAGGGCCCTGAGCACGCTTTCCTGCCTGCTCTGCATGTGACTGGAAGAAGACCTGACCCCAGTAGACAAAGGGCACTAAGCTGGATATGGCACTGCAGGGCCAAGACAGCCTCCTGTTGGCCTTTCTCAGAGTGCCTGGCAAAAGCAGCACTCAGTTCCCCTGCCCATCCCTGCCCAGACAAGGGGATAGCCTTGGCTCTCTGTCTGGCATCACCTAAAGGGTGATTTCTGCTGGTAGGTTCACTGTTAGGGAGATGTCACTATTGCGCTTCTCACTTTCTATGGCAGTGTCACCCCTTGTTTTCCTTCCTGATTCTGCTCTGCCTACGTCTGCTGCTGGGTCTGCTCTTGTCAAGGCAGGGTCATTTTTAACTCATATTTGGAACCGTAAGAACAGGTTTCAGAAAGGAGTGCCCATGAATTGAGAGGCTAGTTTACACTGGAATACCCTATCTCTAAATGCTGCATGGTCAGTAGCAGCCATCTCATACTGAATTTTCATAACCCTTCCCCCCTGCTCGAACGCTCACCTTCTTCTCTTCCTCCACAGGTGGATCACACAGCAAAATACTATCCCAAGCAGCATGGAGCCCAAGACTGCCACGACCCCTTCTGTGCAGAGCTTCCAGAATCCAATCTGATTGGCAGCATTTCGTTTTTTCTTGTCACCCCCACCTTCAGGCAGAATTCTGTATGCTGCACACGAATGATAATTTTTCACAAGAGATCTGACACCACCAGGAAATGTTTTTTCTCACTCTCTTCAGCAAACTTCCTGGGACTGCGACATTTCCTTGGTTTCAGTAGAAGCAAAGGCAACTGCCAGAGCTGCTGCAAATGAATGCACCCTGGAGCTTCTCCCCAGGGTACAACCTCTGCTCCTCTCAGCTTTGCCTGCACTCTGGGATAACCATAATCCAGTTTTCCCAGTGTTACAGGTTTGCTCCCCCTTCCTGGTGATCCTTCACATTTGCACACCATTTCTTATGCGTTCACCCACCTTCCCTTTGCAAGGCTTGCTAGCCCTGCTGCCTGGAGGCACTCTCTGACCCTCTGGGACAAGTTGTTCCACTGAGCATAACTCATGAGGCCAGATGGGGAGCACATGGGGAAGAGCAGCAGGGTGATCGACTGCCTCTCTAAGCGAGACAGACAAAACCCACCCCTGCATCAGGGAGTGCCAGCCCCAGCTCTCCCTCCCCAGGTGATGTACACCCCAAAGGGACAGAGTCAGATGCCCTCAGGAGACACCTGAGCCTCACTCTCCCTCTTTGCCTTTTCTCCAGCATGGGCATTGCTTGCATGCCCCCAGTTTTCAGGACTTACCTCCCACTTATGGCCCCCCGCAAGCAAGACTTTGTGGGTTCTTTTGAAAAAATCATGTATCCTGGCATGGATATTCCCCAGGCTTGGGCAGCACTGACAAGAATCAGAGAAAGGTAAAGCCTCAGCATGGCTCGGGCACAAAGGATGCAGGACAGTGCCGGTTCTCCCTGAGCCATGCACAATCCATCAGGGCTTCCCTCTGGACCTCGGTCCACAGGAGCGATCCCCCTCTGTTGTGCCTAAGGGGACTCACAGCGGGCTCTGGGATGCAGGGGCTGTGGGAGGTACATTCAGTTAAGAGTCATGTTTCCCATCAGCTGCTGAAAGTAGTTCAGATGGCTGCCTTCCCCAAATGGCTAAATTCTAACTCTCCCATGAACCGGTGCAGGCACCAGGGGATGCAGTAGCCTGCAGACACGCAGTGACTTTGACTTATGACGCTGGATGACCGAAGGACAGCAATTACCTGGCTCGCCTACTGACAAATAGGCCCCCCTTCTTCCACTAGAGGCTGGCGCTCCCCGCCTTTCGCCTTCCTGAAGCGCCTCCAGTGTCTCATAGTTCACCTCTTTCAAAAGAAGGTGGGTCAGTTTGATTACAAGGAGCTGTTCCTCATAAGAACATGGTATCTTCACATGGCAATACTTCTCAAAATACATTCCTAGCACTTAGAAACATCCTGGGCATTTGGGGGTGCAGAGAGTCACCAGTCCAAACAACACACCATTCATGGAGGAAAAACTGAAGCACTAGAACGTTTTTCAGTTTGCCAGTAGGCAGCACATCCTGGCCTGCTGAGAGACTAAGGGATCGCCTGTGATCTTCTTTGCTTGCATTCCACTCTGCATTTTTGGCAAACTGCAAGATTATGGCAAATTCCTTCCTTCAGAGAGGACGGAAAGACGCCGTACCCAATTCAGCTGGGGAGAGAGGCCTTCTGAGAAGCACTTTCCATCGTGCCAACTCAATCATGCGGAACAAGTAACGGACACACACGGTGGACTAAAATGCAAGCTCTTGCAGCCACACTCTGGAAAGGTCTCAGGTGGCAGCAAAGAGCCCACAGTCCTCCAAAACCAGACCTCATGGCTGCCTTCCAGTATCTGAAGGGGCCTACAAGGATGCTGGGGAGGAACTCTTCATTAGGGACTGTAGTGATGGGACAAGGGGTAGGGATTCAAACTTAAACAAGGGAAGTTTAGATTAGATATAAGGAAGAAGTTCTTTACTGTGAGAGTGGTGAGGCCACTGGAATGGGTTGCCCAGGGAAGTTGTGAATGCTCCGTCCCTGGCGTTGCTCAAGGCCAGGTTGGATGGAGTCTTGGGTGACATGGTTTAGTGTGGGGTGCCCCTGCCCATGGCAGGGGGGCTGGAACTAGGTGATCTTAAGGTCCCTTCCAACCGTAAGTATTCTGTGATTCTACAAAAACCACAGCCAAGTCACCTAAAACACAAGTAGAAAGAGACAGCTAAACCACCCAACACTGAATTCACAGCCCTGCACTTTAGCTGCCTTCAAACTGGGTGCCCCATCACTTGTCATCTGTCCCAGACCCCAAAGTGTCACTGAGAGTCTCCAGACATCAAGGAGAGCAATGGGGCTGGGTCAGACTGCGAAGCCGGAGTGCTCCGGCCCTGGCCATAGCACGCCTGCAGCCCCAGCCAAGTCTGCTGGTCTCAGCGACCCCAAGCTGCCCACGCATCCTGTCCGCTGCCAAAGGCCACTCTCCCCTGTGGCGACTGGCAGGACGCTGGCCCTGTCATGGCTTATCGGGAATCAGTTCCTTGGCAAGCCTCTCCCATTCCTGCTGTGTAGGCAACTCCTTGTCTGTACATGCATCTAAAACCTCAGCTTCCCAAGCCTTCCGGTCAAGAGTGACATATACCCACCTTGTGCTGCTCCATCCAAGTCTGTCATGATTCTCCTCAGGGCATCTGATGACCCCTTTGAAGATTCCCTTGTTTCATCTTCAGACTTTGCTCCTTGAGGACCCAAATGGAAAGTACAAAGTTAAATTCCACGCAAGTAAAGTACTGAAAACCAGTGTGTAGTCCGTGAAGCGAGTCAAAGCTGACTACTCCGCCCTGTGGTCCCAGGAAAGCTCCAGCACAGGATCCAGCTGAGAAGCTGGAAGAGCCCTTCCTGTGCCCACATCTGCAACCAAAGACCCATGAGATGTTTCCTTCACACACTGTGATAAGACACTGTTGTAAGCGAACAGCAGAACATATAAGGGAATCACCTAATGGCATGACACGCACACGCAGGTCTATATTCTCCCACCTGCAAGAGATGCCTTGCTAACGTTTGGGCTTTGAGTGGGCAGCTTTGAAAGGAAGTAAAAAGCCATGACGTACCCATGCTGTCTCCCTGAGAGTCAGCCTTGGAATACAGCCAGGAAGATGGATATCCCTCACCTCCGGCCACATCTGCGAACAAACAGTACAGAGAAGCTTCCTTGAAATATTTCAATGTGTTTCCTCACATCCGAACAGCAGTGAATGCAGCTCAAGCATGGGATTGCTCCATGGCACTTGTCTCTCCCTTCTACTCAGGAGGGCTGTGCAGTTACTGCATGCCTGGACCATGCTGGTCTAAAACGAGCTGTGCACGTAGCTGTCAGCAGAAAAGACTCACTGAAGCTAACACCGGCTCTAAACTCAACCCTCACAAGCCCGCGGGCTTTGTATTGGAAGTAGTGCAGGGTCAGAGAGGCCGGGAAGGAATGCTTTGCAAGGCAGAATGCTCCAAGGTGCATCACTGAGCCTGAATCCTTCTCTCTCTGCTCTTCTGCATGTCTTAAGCACCAGCCAAGAAAATACCAAGTAAATTTTGAATGATTACAACCTAAATGCTCACGCATTGAAATGACACACCTGCGGGATTGCCCTGAGGCTCCGGGACAAGATCTGGGTCAGCATGTCGCCCAATCGGGTGGCCGCCGGCTACAGGCACATCTGTAATCAAGCACATTTCCATCAGACGTCGTCATCTACTTCGTTTAACCTAGGAAGGTTTTCCTGTGGCAGGGCTGCACAAGGCTGGCTCTAGCTGCCGCTTGGGGCCCCATCACTCCTCGGAAAACATCCCCGCAGTGGCTGCAGCCCCGTGCCTCTCGTTGCCAGTGGAGCTGGCTGCGCCTCACGCAGCACAGTCCCACCGTGACCAGTGCGTACTGCAGGGGCTGGGTGCTGGCCCTTGCCTGCCTGCCTACCTAATCCCCGTGCTCGCCACGGATGAGCCCCGACATTGCGGGCTGGCAGGATCACCGCAAGGATAACGACGACACGGTGGAACAAGCCTCCCCGGAGCTGCACCATGCCGCCGCCGCTAGCAGGGCAAGCTGCCGGCACTGCTGCCGCTAACGCCGCAGTGCGGCTGCCGGCACTGCTGTCGCTAAAGCAGCCGCTGCTGCCGCCGCTAAAGCAGCTACCGCCACTGAAGCCGCCGCTGCCGGCACTGCTGGAACGGTGCCTGCGGGACCGCGCATCACCCGGCGGTGTTCGGCGGCCTTCTGTGACCTCACACACCAGCTTCCCAGCACGGCCCCAGCCCTGGGAGGGAAGGGAGTCTGAGACTGCCCCGTGCTGACACCCCAGTGGGTCCGTGTGCAGCGGGGTCCTCTCCCCGAGGTACCGGCAGTGTGGACTCTGAAGTTAAGGGAACGAATGTGCCCCCTCTCCCTCTCTATTTTTCCCTATGAAATATTTTTAAACTAATATTAAAAAGAAATTAACGTCTGCTGTGGAGCACACGACACCCAGGCAAAACTTACTTCCCTCTGTTGTCTTCTCTCATTACCATAATCTTCTGTATTTTGTTTTATTACAATTAAATGACACTGTGAAGTTAATGCTGTATGAAAAGAGGACAGTGTTTGTAAGAAGGCATTGCAGATATGAATGTTAAAAGCTTTATGCAGTTTTAAAAGAGCTTTCAAAAGAGTACCCGAGAACCTCACTGAGGCACTAGCATCTGTACTAAAAGCAATCAAGGTTGTAGAAAACACACGGGTGCAACGGGATAAATCTGCGTTGCTTCTGTGTGTTTGCCAGGCCTTCCGGAGAAGCGTTAGTGGCCTTGTAACCAGTGAGTCCTGGTGTGTTTTAGGCGAGTTACTGCTTCAGTGATGTCCTTTTCCTTACCCTACCATGTGTAATTTTTTACTTCGGTCAGAAAGAGATGTTCCAGGACGGAAATCTTTCTTTCTCAAAGAAAAGGGCAGAGAAGCGCCAGACCTAACCCTGACGTAAGGAGCTACTGTCCCTGGAAGGCGTAACCTGGGCTGGGGGGCGGCCGTGGCTCACCCGCTCCCTCTCCGGCAGAGAAGAAGAAAGTGGTGCCGCCAAGCGACCAAGCTTCAGTACTGCAGCGGGGGGGGGGGGGGGGGGGGGTGTGTGGGGGAGCGCGATTTGTGGCACTGCCATCGGCTCAGGCCGCGGTACTGCAGGCCGGGCACGAGTCGTAGTTTTGTTGCCGGTTTCATGTGGTTTTCTGCGGGATTGTTAATAATTTAATCCAATTTTGCTGTGCACAGCCTTAAGTATAGATGTCTAACCTAACGCCTTCGTTTTAAAGGCAGAAACCTAGTAACAATTGAAATCCCCAGTGGAAGGTATTCTGCTGTTCTGGTTAAAGAGAAACAATCGTACATTGGGGGAACAAAACAGCACTAAGGTTTTAGGGTGAGAGTGTGATATTCGCATTCTTAATCATCACGGTCTTAATCATCTAGGTCCACAAATAACTAATATTTCTTCAAGCAATTTTCCCGGGGTTATTACCTTACAATCTACAGCCTAGTTAGGTTTATAAATGAAAATTTGGCACCAGAAATTGGGACAGTGAGGTCAGATGTAATCTTTTGCTAAGTATATGTGGGACTGAACAGTATAAATAACCCTTTATCTCTGCTTTGAAAGCTAAAAGAAACAGGTTTTTTCAGGTCCCATAAGATTTTTCCTTTAGCTGAAAGTAGTTTTTCCCAGGGTTTTAACCGGTTCATTTCTGTGTGTGCACACACTATGGTTCACTCATTAACTGGTTCACTAATGTTAACTGAAGACTAATGTCTTATTTAAAAATATTCTGCCATTACCCTGCACCCACATGCTGCAGCTCAAAGCAGCAGAAGGCCTTTGGCTTCCTGCAGCGTCATTTAAAGACTTATAGAAGTAGATACAACTTTAGCCTACATATTTATTCACTATTTTAATGTGCAGAATGTCCTGGTAACTAGATACCTTACCCCTAATAAATAAAGATTATTACAGGATTGATGTATAGGTAACAAATCTAAACTTTTCTTGGGTTTAGTTTGAGAATTATAACATGAAAATTTAGACACTATAAAAAAAAAATAAAAATCCACAAATCCCTATTTTCTAAACAGCATTAACTCACAAGAAAACCATCACAATTCTCACAGTCAAAGAATCACAAGGGAGCAGGATCCCCATTAAGCTCATGTGGGTAACTTTGCATTCCCAATCTTTTGCACTTTTTTTTTGGTTTTAATAATTTTGTAACTGACTTCGAACATCCAGACTGACATTATGCTTGTAATCACAGAAGAAGTGACGTTTTCTCATGTTTTTCCCCCTTCAATTACCATATAGATAATTATAATTCTACATTTAGGTTTCTGCGTGTAGTAACTTTTCCTTCCAGTCTTAACGGAAATGAGCAAGAGAAATTCATGAAGGCTGGAATATACGGAGTCTTACAGATCATGAATCAGTTGCCAGGTTATGGTTTACTTTGACATAGGCAAGGCAAAGGGCAATAAACACTTAAACGAAACAATACTGCATGAATAGAAAACCTATTTTCTCTGTTAAAAATTAGAGAAAAATTACATCAAATGCTTTGGTAAGTATTCTGCTTGAAGGTATTTTAAAAGAAAGAAAGTTTGTGGAAAGTTTCATAGCTGTTTGTTCATTAGGTCCTTAACTGAAGAGATGCTGGTGAGCTGTGTAAGGTTGTGGCCTTAAGTTTATCTTGCACTTGCATTCTGTTTGCAGTCCTACAAAACACTTAAAGGTACTGAAAGCTTTCCTAGGGCAACTGGCATCCTATCGCAACTTTCTGACGGATTAGAAACTGCTAGACTTGCCTAAAGGTTGCTTGTCTTTCACAGAAAAAAGCCTTTCCTCTCAGGAATAGCAAATGCTTCCGCCTGGATTACAGGAAACCCCAAGCCATAAACCTGCATAAAATAACCCATGGTAGAGGCACACAGACAGGCCCATTAACCATCTGAGAGCAGAAGAATTGAATATGCACTGAAAGGTAAGTGGATACATGAAAATCCAGTTCATTCAGATTATTTAGGAGCTGTGCTGTATGGGCTTGTTTTTAAAATGCCAACAGCTACACTTTCCACTACACACGCACATGCTCCTGGATCAACAGCCGCTATTCTTCAGGGATAGGAATGGCAACTGGTCAGACTGTGGAAAGCTTTCAGTAGGGCTCGTTAAGTACCAGCTACAATTGCCCATCTCAGAGACACTGTAATCTCAACACTGTTCCTTATCAACCACTCAGTCATTGTTAAATCTAAATCCCAGTGGCAAATCATTTGGATCTCTCATTGATAATAACTTCTAATATGGAATAAAATACAAGAAGACATGTTTTGTGGCCTGGAACTGTGTCACACTGAAATACACTGAATATCTAGGACACACTCTCTCCTGAGGGGCATGGGAGTGCAGATTTTTTTCTTAAATGCTGGGAATTCCTTTTTCTTCCACAATTCACACCTCCTTAGCAAATAGTTTGGAAAACTGATGAGCTGAGCATAACAGAAGGGGGGTTTCATGCATTGCCAAAGCTGTAACTTAACTGATAAGACTGTTTCTCTAAATAAACAATGGAAGCCATGTGGAAGTAGGGCACGACTGGTTTATGCATCAAAATGAACAATACTAATATCACTGTGCAAGAGTTCTTCACTGTTTCAGATCCTATATATTTACTTCACTGTTTTGGCATTCTTTTTCACCGTGTGAGACAAATGTAAGAATTATGGATGGACAGTATTAAACACAGACTCCAAATAACCAACATTTCTTAACTGCAGCCTGGAAAGACGTGATACTGACTGATTTAGAGCCATCTCAAAGCATACTGAAAACATGGGGAAACAAAGCAAAACGTTAAAAGTGTGCAGCCTGGTGCACACAGAGCTGTGAGGGCTGTGACATTTTTAAATGGCAGCCAGTAGGGGCAACGCCACAGAATCATGAAATAGAATCATAGAATCATTTGGGTTGGAAAAGACCCTTAGGGTCATTGAATTCAACCATAAAATAAACACTACCAAGTGTACCACTAGCTCGTGTCCCTAAGCGTCACATCTAGCCATCTTAAATACCTCCATGCTACCTGTCCACCAACACAGGATTGTAACTCAAGGCAGGATTGGGCATCACAGTGGAAAAATGCAATCCTGCTAATAAAAGCAGCTGTATTTTATTTCAAAAGAGATATACGACATTTACATATTTCTGACAAAGTCAGAGCACAGTAGAATGTGCCTGTATGCGTGCTACTGTAGCAAGGTGTGTTCAGTCTCAAGTAGAGAACGTGGCAGCAATCATCAAGCACAATTAGCATTACGTAAGTATGTGCATGGCAAATAAACTTTTTATAAGCAGAAAACAACAACAGAAAGCTACTGTGATGCTAGCACTGTTTAAAACACAAGAACAAAAGTAGAAGGCATCATCACTTGAGCCAGTTGAACACATAGGACTGCCACTCTGCTATGCAGAACTGCCTCCACAGAACTGAGGCACAGGTTTTGAGACACATTTTTGCTCAGTGACTGGAAGAAACAGAGATTCACCACAAAATGAGGGAGGTCACAAAATCACATGATAAATACCTTTTTTCTATTCCGTTTTTGCCATGACAGTAAGGTTCCAGCACTACTGTATTGTGAGTGATGGTAACTGCCATACTGGAGAGTTTGTCCTCTGATGCAAGATTTTCATTGGTGTTTGAAAGGGACAGATTTAAAAATATTCCATGAAATACATATGTAGCTTAAAAAGAAGTTTCTTCTTTAACCGAAGTTTAACAGGATGATACAGCCCATTTCTCTGATGGTGACCTAAATAACATCCACAGGTCTACTATGAGATATTTTTCACAAGAATATGGCTAGCACACAACTTGAAATGTGCCTTCTATAACCACATGCCCAGTACATCAAATCAGTCTTTATACTCTCTGTTCTCTTAGAACCTGCTTTCTCTCAATGCATTCTCCTGTACAATTCAGAAAACACAGGGCATTAAATAGATAGGACTGTATTGTAAGTCCCTGTAAAAGGTGCAGTGCAGAAAGCAGGAAGCTGACAATGATGTATTGGGATGCACTGGGAAGCACAGCAGGTCTCATCTCCTGCAGAGTAAAGCATCTTTAAGAAGCAGATGTACATGTTTGCTGTTTGCTACAGAGAAGGGTAAGAAAATGGCCTCGTCTTCCTTTCCTCAGGATACCCTGACACAAAAAGATTAGCAGCCCTTAAAATTATAGGAAAGCATTGGAAGTATGGTCCTTCACTGTACGAAAGCGAGAAAATATCTAAAAATTTTTTTTTTTTTTTTTTTTTTAGTTGGCTGAAATTAATCACTGCTTTCCAAATTTTTGTCAGGAGCTGCTTCATTTGCCATTGGTTTCATCTTATTTTTGAAATGCTAGTTTTTCCAATGAACTACAATGTGTACAGCCAGGTAAAGAAATACCAACCTTGGTCGGAATAGCAAAGCATTTAGCCTAATAACTAGTCACAAGTACTTCTGAATAAGTCATAAGAAATGCTGAAATTACCCAGAGAGAGCATGTGCTTCTGTATGCTGCGCCTTTTAGGAATTCCAGGTGATCTTTAATGCCATCGAATGTTGCAAGGCACCAGACAAGAGATATCCTCTACGCTGGAGATTAACTTGATTTTGCTTGGGTTTTTAAAGATTTGTAGTACCAGTGATGCCTTGTCTAGTAATGCCAGCCCTGGCAGCCCTGTATACAGAGAACTGTTTTGCTGTGGTGTCAGAATGAGACAACATGGCAGTTTAAACCTGAAGGGATGCTTCAGATGTGGCAGCCTGATCAATGGTAGATGGAAATGTGGTGGATTCAAACAAAACCCAAACCCACAACAACGCTAGAAACCTGGTTTACATTCTTATGGATCCTATTGCTCTTTTTCATCTAAATTAATTTGTGCTTCAAGAAATCACCTGATTTCAGAAGTCTTTGCTCTTTTCAGAGCCATCTCTCACACTTAGCCTTCTAACTTTCTCACCTTTGTGTCATACCATATGCTTTTCACAAGCTTGCCTTCCTTTATTGAAATTCTCACAGCTTTCGTGTTGATTGATAATGCTGATAGACTGTGAAAGCCTGCCTGAACTTTCTTATTCTTTTTCTTGGTCTCTTCTTTGAGAGTTTAATATTCTTTTACCTTTTTTTTTTTTTTTTTTAAACACTGATTTGCAATAGCCTTTAGCACACTCCTTCACGTGTGACCAAGAGTCAAACATCACAAACTGCTTTCAAACCGGAAAGGACTTACCAGGCTAGAGGAATGGTTGTGTGGTTGGACTCCTTGCTTTTTCGGCCAATTTCCATGACTGTATGTCGTGGTTTTAAACCACCACAGTTTAAGCCCAGCTGACAACCCAGAACCACGCAGCTGCTCGCTCACTCCCCCGTTCTTCTTCACTTTCTCCCACAGGGATGGGGAGGAGAATCAAAAGAATGTAACTCCCACGGGCTGCGATAACAACAGTCCAGTAACTAAGGTATAACACAAAACCACTGCGGCTACCACCAATAATAATAATGATAAGGGAAATAACAAGGGAAGAGAATACAACCGCTCACCACCCGCCGACCGATACCCAGCCCGACCCAAGCAGTGATCTAGCCCTTCCGGGTAACTGCCCCCAGTTTAGATACTGGGCATGACGTGCTGTGGTGCGGAATACCTCTTTGGTTAGTTTGGGTCAGGTGTCCTGTCTCTGCTTCCTCCGGGCTTCCCTTCCTCCCTGGCAGAGCATGAGACTCACAAAGTCCTTGGTCGGAGTAAACATTACTTAGCGACAACTAAAAACAGCGGTGTTATCAGCACTGTTCCCAGGCTGAAAGTCAAAAACACAGCACTGCACCAGCTACGAAGGAGAAAAATGACTGCTACTGCTGAACCCAGGACACTGGAGTATTGCAAACTGGTTGCTGCTCCTCCTCCACATCTAAGATAAAAAAAGAGCACACGTCTTCATTTTGCAATGATTGTAGCAGGATTGTTGGTTAAATACTTAGGTGCTTTGGCTTTCTTTAGCCAGCAAATGGGAATTCATTCCTTTAAAGCTGGTAGATACGTAAGGTACACCTTGATTTTTCTTACTGTAAACCCGTCAGGTGCACATTTATCAAAGAGAAGAGTAACTAAGAAACGTTTGCTACCTTCTCTTCTCCTTACTGTATTACTTAGCCCGAATAAGAAACCAAGTGGCCACACTGTAGGTCTGGAATCTGAAATAATGTGCTTCACTGCCCCTAAACTCCCCAATTACTGCTGAATTTTCATTCAAGAACTGTGACTTATTTTATAACTCAAAGACCATTTTATTTTCTTTAGTTCTTAAATAACTGTGGTTATTTATACTTTGGTACGTGAAAGCCATTTTTTTCCCCAGTAAAATCAAAAGAGAAAACTGAATATACTGCAGCTAATCCAGTGACAAAAAATCATAGCATTAATTTAAAGAGAACTCTGTTATTCAAAAACTAAATGTATGGGTCACTAGATGTCGAATTCAAACAGAAAAGTATGGAAAATTAGTGCTATACTTTTCAAACCCTCTTTTAAAATCAACAATTCTTAGTAATCTTTGTTGTGAGAATAATGATAAAATGTTTTTATTAGGAAAGCCTAGATTTTATTTCAGGCCAAATCAGTTCAGACAGTGTAATGCAATCATGTTCCTTTAAATAAAACAATAAATTCACGTGCCTTTAAAGAAACACTTTACTGTCTACCTTCTCATTTAAAAAAAAAAAACCCAGAAAGTGTTAAAATCAGAACTGTAGAAATTTCTGCATGAAGTTCCACTACATGAGAAAAGTAGCCTTACTTGTCATTGAAACAATCTAGGTTGGTGAGTGTCTTGACTCTCTCTGTTTTTTTATAGTGGTGTAAGTACAGTGTAACTCCATTCACTTGAAAAAAGCTATGCTAGAATAAATCAAGCAAGCAGAGGACAAAGCTCATGCAGAGGACAAAGCTCATGCACGTTCCTTAAAGTGAGGAGACAAAATTCAGATCTCTTTTACTGTGCAGATTCCGACACAACATAACCTTCCCACTTTTCCCATTTCCAAGCCTATTAAAGAATCTGCAAGAGATGCTTTAAATGACTCTCTTCTTGCCCTCTTCTTCCATTGCAATGTCATCTACTTAAGCTGGTTTAGTTCAAGTGCATCTTTATCATTCCACTCAAACCCAGTTACCTTGCTTTTCTCCCTTGCACTGCTTCTTTTTTTGCTTTTGTCAGTCTGGTTGTACATTCTCTTGGCTAAAGACCAGCTCTTAACATGCACAGCGTCTCCCTCTGTAATCAGGAGTTCAGAAAGGTTGTTACTAATGTTAATCATAGAATCATAGAATAGTTAGGGTTGGAAAGGACTTTAAGATCATCTAGTTCCAACCCCCCTGCCATGGCAGGGACACCTCACACTAAACCATGTCACCCAAGGCCTCATCCAACCTGGCCTTGAACACCGCCAAGGATGGAGCACTCACAACCTCCCTGGGTGACCCATTCCAGTGCCTCACCACCCTCACAGTAAAGAATTTCTTCCTTATATCCAATCTAAACTTCCCCTGTTTAAGTTTGAACCCGTTACCCCTTGTCCTGTCACTACAGTCCCTGATGAAGAGTCCCTCCCCAGCATGCTTGTAGGCCCCCTTCAGATACTGGAAGGCTGCTAGGAGGTCTCAGAGGACTCCTACAAATTATGAGTACATAGGAAACCTACACCTTCTCAGGAAAGCTGTGCACCATCATAGAATCAACTTGGTTGGAAAACACCTTTAAGATCATCAAGTCCAACCTTTACCCCAGGACTGCCAAGTCCACCACTAAACCATGTCACCAGGGACCTTATCTACATGTTTTCTGAATACTTCTAGGGGTGGTGATTCCACCACTTCCCTGGGCAGCCTGTTCTAATACTCGATTTATATGAGAGAAAAGAAATTTGCTTTCATGGTGAGTAAATATCATGCTTTAGTCTGTTACCTCTACTAATTTACAGCGAAGATGCATGTAGCAAAGTGTAACTAGATTTTTTTTTTTTCATTTCAAATAATCCCTACTCCTTGAATGCAATCCTATGACTGATTCAAAGTATTTCAGAAAGGTCGTGTGTAATTCAGAGGTAAGACTCAGTTGCTGGGTGTTTCTTGGAACACAGAAAGTAACAAAGAAATTTGAAAAGACTGTCTACAAAAAAAGCAGTTTTACGTAGACATGCTGATGTGCTTAATTAAAGAAGCTGGATCATGATCATCAGGATAATGTAAATACTAATAACGTAATAGCTTAGCTTAATCTAAATTAGACTGTTCTGGAAAATAACCACTAATTGGTATTGAGAAAGATTGATAAAGTGATGTAATTTTTGCTGATAGTACTAGGCTTAGTGCACAGAAACAAATTCAAATTTGTTGAAAGTTGGGGCTGTTCAGCCTGGAGAAGAGAAGGCTGCCTGGAGACCTCCTAGCAGCCTTCCAGTGTCTGAAGGGGGCCTACACGAATGCTGGGGATGGACTATTCATCAGGGACTGTAGTGACAGGACAAGGGGTAACGGGTTCAAACTTAAACGGGGGAAGTTTAGATTGGATATAAGGAAGAAATTCTTTACTGAGAGGGTGATGAGGCACTGGAATGGGTTGCCCAGGGAGGTTGTGAATGCCCCATCCTTGGCGGTGTTCAAGGCCAGGTTGGATGAGGCCTTGGGTGGCATGGTTTAGTGTGGGGTGTCCCTGCCCATGGCAGGGGGGGTTGGAACTAGATGATCTTAAGGTCCTTTCCAACCCTAACTATTCTATGATTCTATGGAATGGAGGATTAAAATAACTAGGTAGATTTTTGGCAGATGTTTGCCACATTCGTGTATAAATAAATGTAATTCCCATCCTTTATCTCTGTTTGAATCTAGGTGTATAGGATGTTCAGTATGCCGCCTTGCATAGTGTGGTCTGAAGCCTGAACCATGATAACTCTTCATTTTCTAGTATCACTACATTGAAAGATTGTCTTTTGTTTGTATCCATCAGAAGACATAAAGACTGTTAAAATCTCAATTTATTTTCATATATTTGCTTTATGGTCTACCATAAAGTTTCTTTCTGATCAAAATGGTATTTTCAGGATTGGCGGCTCATCGTAGGTGTAAAACTAGGAACTACACAGCACAGGGCCTCTAGCAAGGCTCTCTGCTCAATCACAAAACATGAATGCCATAAGTATTATAACTTAACTTTGAAACTTACGCACAAATACAGATGCTGTTCTTTGTGTTTAGCTTAATTCCGTTAGAAGGCTACTCATTTTGGGACTTTCCAGTTTAAAGATGCTACTTCCATAAACTCATCTTTTTAGATTTATCACCTGAAAGTAAAACCAGAATACTTCAACTTGGACCAGCCTTGACCAAAAATCAACATTGTGAGAGTGAAGTGACTATCAGGATGATGTGGGATTTGTAGTACAGCCTGAGAAGGAATCCTCATTTGTCAGGAATCCTTGGTTTATCAAGAAAAGCTCTTTCTCGAGAAAGTTCCCTGTCTGACAATGTGTCCCTAGAATTTACCTGCAAAACAGGAGATCCTTGTTCATATGCTCAACCTGAAACAGCGTCCTGAAAGAAAAACAGCAAGTTCATGACACTATACAGTGGTTTACATAGGTGGGATTTTTCAGAGGTACTTGCTCAGTACTTGGCAGATTTCTCCATGAACTCAAATCCGTAATATTGAAACCTACCAATTTTATACGAGGTAGAACAGTTTCAAGATGAGTGGAAAAGTGATGGGTGGCACTCGCTTGGGGTCACCAGATTTAATAGCAAGAATCTAAGTAGTTCTGATGCAAGACTTGCTATTTTCTGTAAATGTTTGAGCAGACAACAAGCAGCTTGACATTTTTCATGGAAAAAGAGAACAAAAAAAGTCCCACCTGTCTCTTAAGCTCCAACAGAAATCACAGCCTGTTTCGTTCAGTTGGACCACGTAACACCAGGTGCTCAGCAACTCATCCAACAAGGCAGAGCTCTTAATTTACCTGACAAACGATTGGTGCGGTAAAAAGGTTTGAGCCTTTCCAGTCCTCAAAGGTGACAAAGGCATATTTTCAGCCTTCTAGATCAAGAGACTAATTGCAATCAGTCTTTGAAGTACTGAGTGGTTCTATTCGTTGCATAATAGGCTGCACATCTTAAACTCTGACAGGGCGTCCTCTGTGACCAGTTACAGTGGCACATTCCTATTGATCAACATTGTCCACAAGTGAGACAGAGCACGGTTCCTTAACACTACACTGTGCAAACACAGAAAACAAAGATTTTTTTTTTAAGAAATAAAATAATAATTTGGACTTCCACCACTGTGAATTCAGATTTCTTCCCCCCCCCCTCCCCTTTTTTTTCTGAGCCCTTATCGTCATTGTTTTAAGATAGTACAGGTCTCTTTTAGACTATGGATGATCTTATGGACTATCAGTGGTCCAGCACCAACAGATGAAGAGTCCAGACACTTGCTGAAGGATACTGGAACAAACTCCATTTCTAAATTGGGCAATAGTTAATAAGGCAGCTCTTACAATCTGGTGTCACACAATGACCCTTCTAATGAAAACCTTAACTCTCCCTTTCTTTCAGTGGAAGGAGGTAAAATTATTTTGTTGAAAGACTGAAGAAATAGTTTATTACATTCAGATGTAGGCTTTAATTTTTTTTCTGTGAATGTTTTGCAACTGGGGCAATACCAGTTCTGTTGTATGTGCCAAGGCATTTCAGGAATTCTTGCCAACACAGTAAAGAAAAAAAGCGTTGCAGAAACAGAATCACAAAACCTATCAGAACCACAAGATGGCAATACTGTTCAAACTATAAAGCTTACTCAACTAAAACAATAGTGTTACGACCAGTCATAGCAGATCGCATGCACACCACTTGTTTACAACTACAGTGTAAGATGAATATTTTACAGGAAGATACTCACAAGTTAGTGGCGTCTGCAGGGTTTAATTCTCCTTTTAATGAGTACTGTAGAAGAGGTTCTTGTTCAATATCACGGCTCAGACTTCAAGGGAATAGTGCTGCTGGATTTCAACACAGAACATGCAAGAGAGAAGAATGAACATGTTTCAGTCAGTGAACATACGGTGCACTCATTTTCTTTCTCATGTCCTCGGTTTCCACAGAAGAGGAGTTTGAGGCCATTCAATAGTGTCTGGCAGCTATTTTTGTCCATCAGTTATGTTTATAATTACAGCCACTTTTAGGCAGCAGAGAGAGCAGATACAGGAAGCTGCTGTGGCATTGCTTCACCAATATACAGTGTATTGCATGCAAAAGGCATCGGAGCGAGGGATAAAATGATAGTATATACTCAAGGGTAAACTTCATATTCCCATTTCTGTAGCACTGCCTGGTTATTTTATTAAATAGTTATTGATCCTGTCTCTTATAACAAAACAGAGAAAGTATCATACCAAACCAAAATGCTTAAGCAGCAGCAGCTCGAAGAAGATAGGTGACAAGCTTCACGAGTAATAAGAGTGAGAACTAGGTGGTCTCACAGCCTAGCAAAGAGGTTCCTCAAAGGCATATACGAACTCATTGAGAAACGTGTGTAAACACACACACGCATGCTGATTCGGTGCTAAAAGGAATGATGGAAAATTATAAAGAAGGTCTACTCCAGGGACATACATGATATAAAAGGAGAAAATCTAGTCTAGTCGGAACACTAGGTAGTGGCAAAATCACTTCTAGACACACGTGTGCCTCCAGAATCATGAGGGAAAGCACAGCAGATAAGCACTTGCTGGTTTAAGTCCCTGTCTCAGACAGCACTCTGCTAGGGAGTTGCCAGTTGCGGGGTGCAGAACCGATTTGCCATGGCACAGTAAAAATTTGTTGTTAGTCTACCGATTGCCATGACAAACTCAACATATTTGTTTCTGTTTACACAGTGACAGATGCAAATAACTACACAAGTTGCTAGTTCAGAGCCTCATTCAAGATATGTTACTCAGCAGGGTGAATACGGTGCCCAGTACTGGTCTATGAAGAGGAATGTTACTATATCTAACTGCAGGGTGTATCTTTTTCCTTGATGCATGCTATAGCATATAACTCCCATTAACTTTAAAGGCTATAGACTCTAGGAACATCAAAGTAGAACATAACCTGAGGGAAAAAAAGTCTCTCCTTGGATGCTCATGCACAACTGCTGCTGACATTAATACAAGAGTACAGTTCTTGGCCGTAAGTATGCTATTTCTCCTGGATCTGGAACTGAGCTCAAATCTCATGGAAAAGTCTTCCAGAATTTCCAGAAAATAGCAACTCCTAAAAATATATTTTAAGTCAAACTGTTTATAACTGGAATCTTGGATACTGAGATACTTACACACAACTCATTTCAAAATCTTTGTGTAGCTCTTCTGTCTCGTATCTTGAATTGCATAGTCTCCCTCCTGCAGCTAGAATTCTTTTCGAGAAGTTGATATAAGGAAGCAGATGCATCTACCTTTTTCACTTGCTGTTTGCCTGAACATTCAGGCACTGCAGACATACAGCACAGGCATGATTTCTAGCCTAGATTATTCCGCATAGCTGTCTTCAGGAGCCATTAATATCCACTCTTCATGAAAGCAAAAACTTCACAACGATCTCCATGTAACTTCTCTGTCATAATTCAAATTTTCTTGAGAAAGAAATAACAGTTCCACACAAGAATTAGAAATCAAAATTTCTCCTATATTTCTAGCAGTTAGGTTAGACATTCAAACGTAATTACAAGTTTGCATGTTCTAAGGGGAATTATGCCTTTACAAGCGATTAGGCAAAGAACTGTCTTAGCTCCCTTCCAACTCAAACTCCCAACTTGTTTGCAGTGAAATAGGGATGAAAGATATGTATGCAGCAGGCTGAGAACATCAAGCTCTTAGTACCACGTGCACGGAAAACTCCATGGCTTTGGCATTTAAAACCAACCTTCCATGATTTATCGTAACAGGCTGCTATCTGCTACAGATCAGGATGCAAAAGGATCCACTAAAACAGTTGAGATATGGAAGGCCAGAAAAGAAAATAATTTAGCATTTTCCTGTGCAAATATGGAAACATACCATGGGCCAGACTGTATATATGTATGTCTTCAAAAAACGGTAGGAAACACAAAATAAAAAGATAATAATATCTGACACTATTGGTTACTTTATTTACCCTGCACTGCAACATTACCTAGCTCTCTTAAAAATCGGAATCTCTTTGCTGCAATTTCAGTAGCTTGACAGTATGGGAAGAAAGCATAAATAAATAATAAAGTGACCTGTACAGTAATATGCTCCCTGGTTCAGAAGTATTTTCAAGTGTATATTTTAAGATGACATGCCATTAAAATAAAAAATTAATAAAGAGAAGTAACAAAAAGCAACATATTTCATTTCACGTTAAATACATCTAGGTGACTTGCCACTCTGCCATACCTCAGCAGAGGATGACAGCAGAAACAGGCTACAGGACTGAAGCATAACAGCTGTGCCGTAAGTCGCTTTGAATTTGAGCGCTTGATCTGCTGTGCCAGAGCAGAAGCACCACATATCTTGTCCAATATTCTGTCTTTGAAAGTGACCACCTTCTCTAGAAAGTCAAAAAAGGTAAAATTACAGGATAACTTCTTTACACGTGAAGAACTGCTTAGTTATGTAAAATAGCGGCTGATTTATGCCACTGAGCACAAAGGTTTCTAGCCTTCAGATTGCTTTATCCTATCTGAAATATAATCCTGATCATTCCTTCAACAATATTTTCAGGTTAAAAAATCCTTACTAAGGCAACAAACTTCTTTGTTACTGCTTTGATTTGCTATTAAAGAGCAACAGTGCTGCCACAGAGGCAAGAAGCATGGGTTTTATTAGAAACATAGAATAGTTAGGGTTGGAAAGGACCTTAAGATCATCTAGTTCCAACCCCCCTGCCAGGGGCAGGGACACCTCCCACTAAACCATGCCACCCAAGGCTTTGTCCAACCTGGCCTTGAACACCGCCAAGGATGGAGCATTCACAGCTTCCCTGGGCAACCCATTCCAGTGCCTCACCACCCTCACAGTGAAGAATTTCTTCCTTATATCCAATCTAAACTTCCCCTGTTTAAGTTTGAACCCGTTACCCCTTGGTCCTGTCACTACAGTCCCTAATAAAGAGTCCAACCCCGGCATCCTTGTAGGCCCCCTTCAGATACTGGAAGGCTGCTATGAGGTCTCCACGTGAGGTTTCCAGGTGTTTGTTTTGAGAGGTGGCAAAAGACACCTGACCTCAGAGAAAAAACAAGGCAGAGTTGAGAGAGATCACAAAAAGCATCAAATTGTTTTTTGCTTTTGAGTGTCTTTCTTTTTCTGGAGGTCCCAACACGCTTGCTGAAAAATGGATGGGTGCGTGTTTGCATTTGTGTGTGTTTCTTTATGTGCATACTCTTCAGGAGACATAGAACTCAAAGATTCTAAAAGAGATAAAAGGTTTAAGCTTTGGCATTTATGAAAAAAATCAATATCCAAAGAAGGTTTCCAGAAAAGCACATAACTGGGGGTGATTTCAGAATGTACCCCTCGCCTAATGTTGCACTGCCATTTTGAGAAAAATTGTATTTTACAAAGAGTACTTCCGGGAACCATTGCACATCCCATAATCTGCTCTGACTATCCTGTGTTGAACAGGATGGACAAATGTAAAGAATGAATGATGCAGTATGGGGAAAAATGAAAATCCAGCCATCCAAAACCTAAATTGAGGCTTCCATTGTAGAGGCATTGGTAGAAGGGGACTGAGTTGCTAAAATACATCCCTCTTTGCTGCTTCATAGCACTAACAAAAAATTAGAATAGTGCTAGGGCCACAAGACTGGTCCTAGTCACACAAAGTAACACAGATATGGGCGTTAGGGTATGGAAGAAGGGTGTTATGTACATTCTCTGGTTTTCTTGCCTTCCTCTTCAGAAAACTGGGAAAACACTACGAGGAGAGATGAATTTTCAAAACCCACAGAGGAGACCCATACAGGAAAAAAAGGGGTTCAGCCAAAGCTCTAACATCAGCACACTTGATGAAGGCAGAAATTGTCTGATTTTTGTCATACCTTTTAAAAAGTGAACAGTCAATTACAATTCCAACAGCTTTGCATGGTAAATGATCTAGTAAGCCAACACACTAATTTTATAAAAGAAAATATGGCACTGTCAACACATTATTGAAATACTGACCAGAAAATAAAAGGCAGATGAGTAAGTGAGCGTATTTCCTTCAAATCTTTGAACACCCAGGGACTTAACACTGAACAGTCCTACAAAGATATGCCAGCTTCAAAAGTTTAATGCGCATTTGCAAAATGCATAGTCCAGAGAACACCTCAGACAGAGGTCTCTAAGGGCTACTTTTGTATTTACAAGTATTTGGCTGAATCTCTAAATGAGGAGAACAGAAGCTTAGGTGTAGGGGAAAGGTTCTCAACAGCATGAACACTTAGAAGCTCAATCCTAATGATTGAGATGATCTAAGCTTTATGGAAATAGAGAAATCAGCTGTTGTGGTTTTACCGTCCAGCTTAATAAAGCCAAAATTTCATTACTTCATGTTTACAGTAAGGGAAATAGCTTTAAATATGTTTAGCATGTTTAAAACATCAAAGATATTTAGTATTAGAGTCCCCTTACTCTTCTTTCTGTATAAAACGCCATGTAATCTCCTTTCAGGAGAAAGTTTTAGTGCTAGAAATTAGCATTAATCATAATATTAATTTCTTGCTTTTCTATGTCAGATGAGCTCTCTAAGCTTTTTCTAGCTTTTGTTAAACATGAACGTCAGACTTACAGAATGCTTATTGGTAATATTTGCCTTAACAGAAGAAGGTGATGAAAAAGGCAATTCATATGAATGAGAGAAGGTCATTCTCCATTTTTCTTTTTTCCTAAGACTTGGACCTGTGGCCGAATGGGCTCAGTCAGAGATCAATTTGATCAGACAAAAGCCATTTATTATAGAAAACTAACTCTTTATATACTATTGCTTAAAGTTGCTTAAAATAACTCGGCACATATATATGATTGGATACATATCTTTAAGGCCATTAACAACTAACGTATAATTGGTTAAGCACAGGTGTGAGAACCTGACCTTCAAAGCTTGCCCACAGTCCACAATTTAGCAACTCAGTAAATTCCTGCTCCTTCTTATCTTGCTGGGATTGTTACTTCCAGCGCCTCACTCCCATCCTCCTTCATCTTTAGTTGTCCCTTGGTTCATGTCGAACTCCACGGAGGCACTTGCTGATCTGGGTGTGCGGCTGTTCTTTGCCAGAAAATCATCCACATGGACCTATTGGTTTTTTAGTAAGTGGAGAGGAGATGGGGTGGCAGTATTGCATTGTCCCCTACAGAAAAGAGGCTACCGATGGAATTTCATTTATGGAGTGGCAGTGTAATATCCCTTCATTTATCTGTATTTTCATGCATAGAAAGCATGAGAACATGCTGCTTACATCATCAAAACAAACTCTCATAGAAATTCTATAGCCCAGCAAAGCACAGATGGTTGAAAGCATATGTTAGAACACTATTACAGCTTAATTTGCTTAGGAAGACTTTCTCAGCTCAGGTCCCAGTAAGTTTCTCTTAGAATTTCAAATGAGCATGCAAAACAAATTATGTAGCGTATCTCTATATAAAAGCCCTTTCAGTCCCATGTAAGTACTTGCCCAACTAAAAATGAGATTGAAACTGCTTCATAATAACAAAAGCATCCATTATTGATACCTGCTCCTTCTATTTTTTTCTGTACTATCCTTTTGTTTCAATAGGCAAGGCTGAAGTACAAATCACTGTCATTTTACATTAAAAACCCCCACACATTAGATAAGCATGTAATCAAGGGCCATTTATTTCAAAGATTCTGCAGCTTTTTAGTAAAAACCCTAATTTCTGCAAATAAGTTTTTGCCTTTATGTGCTGTTTCATGGGTAAAAAAAGGCAATTTGAAAAGCAAGTGCTTTACCACTTAGAATTGTTCTTGCACCTTAGTTCTTATGGATTTGCACGTGCAATTTGTGGACTGAAATATAAAAACATAAGCCAATGATATTTTCCCAGCAAGTAATATACAACGTGTGATGGTAGGAGGGGGAAATTTTTTGAGCTGGTTCATAGGCCAAACAGGATACAGGCAAACCTAGAATACCCAAGTATCAGTTTGGGGGCCAGAACTGATCCCCAAATCTGCTTTGCATCTAGATTTATCCAGCAAGTTGTGAACCGCTGCTGAACCTAGATGGTGACTTGAATTTTTCAACTGTGAGGGTCTTCAGGGCTCTCATGTTTGACTTCCACTTTGGCTATACACACTAACAACTGTAGCACGGGGTTAACTTTTCTTCTAACCAGAGTCTTAATAGGTCACTGTCCTGGGTTCAGCAGTGGCAGCCATTTTTTCTCCTTCTTAGTAGCTGGTGCAGCGCTGCGGTTTTGACTTTCGGCCTGCGAATAGTACTGATAAAACCCATGGTTTTAGTTACTGCTCAAATGTTTAGCCTGACCAAGGACTTTGTGAGTCTCATGCTCTGCCAGGGAGGAAGGGAAGCCATAGGAAGCAGAGACAGGACACCTGACCCAAACTGACCAAAGAGGTATTCCATACCACAGCACATCATGCCCAGGATGTAACTGAGAGTTACCCGGAAGGGCTAGATCACTGCTGGGTGGGGGCGAGGTACCGGTCGGTGGGTTGTGAGGTGTTGTATTCTCTTCCCTTGTTATTTCCTTTATCATTATTATTATTGGTGGTAGCAGTAGTGATTTGTGTTATACCTTAGTTACTAAACCGTTCTTATCTCAACCAGTGGGAGTTATGTTCTTTCCGATTCTCCTCCCCACCTCTCCGGGAGCAGGGGGACAGAAAGAAGCGGGGTGGGGGGGGTGGGAGTGAGAGAGAGACTGCGTGGCTGATTTATGGCTGACTGGGTTTAAACCACGACAGTCACATTAAAATGGTTTTGAGACACTGACAAGGCCTGCAAATAAGATGTGAATCAAGCTAAGTCACAATCCCTTTTCAGTTCTCAATTGATAGCTTTCCCACGCCCTATGTTTACTGAAGGGAGGTGGGAAGACACAGCCATAAGCTAAGGATGTAAAGTTGAGAGGGAGGATGTCAGAGTAGCTTGAGAAGAGCTGCTGTCATATAAATGTTCTATCTTTCCTGTTAGTCTAACCTCAATTCTTAGAAAAACTATGGAGAAGATTATAATGAATATATAACATTGCCTCAAACTTGGGCAAAGATGCTATTTGTAAGACCTGGAAGTATTTTCTCAGGTTTGTGCCAAAGTCTGGAACATTGTTCTGCTCTAACAAAACCGTTTTGATAGTTCAAGTTACAGGCAGTTCCCAGATCATCTTATCTTTAACTGTAAAGCAAACAGCAAACTGAAAAATAAACAAACTCCCTCTCCTCCCCACTGCCAACCCCCGGTAGCCAGACAAACAGAACAAATTCCTTCCCGTACACAGTCAGCAATTAACATGTTCCCTTGATAACCAATTTGCTGTAGGTGTTTATTTTTTTTTTTTTTTTTTTTTTTTTTCTAAGAGGCAGTACACAGGTCTCCCTGGGAAGGATACTCTGATGATAAAGAGTATAATATTCTGACTAAGTCTCATACATACGCTATGCAAAGACTGAACATTTCCCATGATTGCAAGTACTGCAAAATCCGGCAATATACAAAAAGCTATGTTGCAAAAAAGTATGAAAGCATAAAAACCACAAGAGCCAAATGCCCAGAATTTCCCATCAGGGCATATCCGTTGACAGACTTAAAAACTTCTGCCTTCAACTGACTAAATGCAAAGTGTTAATGTGACCCCCTGGTGGGACTAAGAAGATGATACGTATGCAAGCCTTTCCTTCTCATTCACCTCAACGGGCCATTACCAGTTATTCCTCTGTTGTCCTGAATCAGACTCTTTTCCTTAACTGGAAGTTTATAAAAACCGTCAGCAATAATGTTCCCTAGATTTTTTTAGACAATGTATGTTTATCAAAAAATCCTTTATTCTTATCATTTTATTATGAAGTAGCCTAGAAACCTGTTACACAGGTTAACACCATACTGCCTACAAATGCCCACTGCACAAAACGCAGTTCCTGTACTGATACAGTAATATTTTCTTACCTACTCTTTCTTTATGAGGACAGGACATAAAATATTTCTGGATATCCCTCATTTGTTTACAGAGCTGAAGGCTGAGCATTTCTTTTCGCACAACATTAAGTGCTGAACATAGTCTGCAAATAGCTTAAGCCTTATGCTGATGTATGGTATAATTCAGTAAGATTAGAACAAGGTGGCTAATGATTGTTCACAAGTGTTTGTGAATGAATTTTCTTTAGCTGAAATTTGTAGTCCTTCTGCCCTTGGTTCCGGCTGACAGCTGGCTGATGTACTTCTGTGGAACTTTTGCTAAAAGTCCATTTGAGTGCTCTATTCTGAAATTTGTGGATGAGCACCTAATGAGTGAGTAGGCGGGAAGCAAACCCAAAGCACTCCTCGGCAGCTCACAGCTAAACAAAACAACGCAAACTGGAGATCGCACCAGAGAGGAAACAATAAAAAAAACCAACAGAAATTGGGGAACACATTTGGATATTGAATCAATCTGAGAAAATTCCCTATGTCCTTAAGAATATTTCTTGAGCACAAATAGGCTATATGAATCAAAGAAATCATTGAGCATTGATTAACTGCTCACTACTAGGAAATATAAAGGAAATTCCTCTTCCAGCTTTTCATAAATAACTTATTGCGTAGATGTATGTTTCTGAGTGTCTGTCTTTGGTGGGCTATCTAACTATAATCAGATCAACATACAAAAATGCATAAAGATGTTCTCATGCTTAAATCACTCTCCTAGTAAAATGAGATTCATTTTAAACAGAAGATAGAGATAACAAAGTCAAAGGCAAATGTATCTGGAGATAATTGATAATTTTTATCTCACTGTCTAATTGTCCCTTTAGATGAATGCCCACAGAGCTCTCTGGCCTTTGTGACTCTGATTTCTAACAGACGGAAGTAATTAAAACTAATTAAGTAGACCTCTTGACAAACACAGGTAAAGCACACTCTGAAGAGATATTTTTTTTAAAGATGGCAGTATATGGTGTTATCAAGAAATTAAAAAAAATTACTTGAAAGATCCACCAGTTTTAATCAGTCCCTGAAAAATTCTGACTGTAGGTCATAGCTTCAGAACAGCATAGATCATGATCAGTACTGTGATGATCCCCTCCACTTAGCAACTAGGTCACAAACTCATTTGCCATCCCAGGAAAGAATTTGCATGGCAGAGATTTGCTCATCTATTATTTCTGCTCTGTAGAAAGCACATGAAAATCCTGCTTGCATCATCAGATACAACATTTGAACTCTCTTGTATTGTAGTAGTTTGAAATGAATAAGTTATTCACAAGCTAAGACCACTTAGTGTTGAATACACTGGTGGATGTTGTCTGCCGTAGGGTATGGATTAACTGTGCCAAGGAAAGCAAATTAGATATTTACAACTTACAAAAGAGTTTCCTTATGGAGGTAGTTTAGGTCATTGCACATTCCCTTCTAAATTATATTATTATCTGTGGCAAAAGATGAAATATTTTCTGTCTTTCTAAGCTATCTTACTAATACCATTATTAAAGTAGCAGGAGCACTACCTGGTAAAATCGTAGTTCTGGAAAAAAATCTGTGCGGAATATGTGCATTAAATACAGAATATTGCATTTAATGCTTTCTGTCATCTTGTAAACTTGATAGAGGTAGTAAATTTTGTGGGCAACAATAAGGCTAGGAACAATGCTGAGGTGCTTAGCACATTTGAAAATGCAAACATAAATTCAGATGGTTCAATTCTCTAAACTATCTCAGACTTTGCACAGTGCCTCTTAGGAATCTCCCAAACATTCAGGAGTACAATTTAGGTATCTTAGATATAGACATCTTAGATATCACCAAATCATTTTGACACTGAAAATCCCATCCTCGTTATTACGACTCTAGATTTTAACATCCACTTTTTAAATAAACCTCTGTCTGCTTAATATTTCTATTAAAAAATCTGTTTGGAAGTATGTTGATGTTCACAATCAGAAAGTTACAGTTGAACCAGAATATCTGTTCTGCAGAGGAATTTATGCTTTCAGAGACTTTTTGTTCCAAACGGCAATTAAACCCACAAAATTAATTTTTAAAAAGTTCCAAATAATTAATAAGTGTTTCTCTGTTATTACTAATATATTCCTTTATTTAGTCACATATCTGTAACATAGTTTTTCCCAAAAAAGCTGAAGTAGATCAGGAGCTTACCTTTGTGGTTTTGTTCTGAAACACTGAAAACGTTTCATTTTTCAACAGAGCTCAATTAATATTCCCTAGATCATTGATCTGATCTTTAAAAAAGTCTAAATATGTAGCCTATATATCTAAAAATAGAAATCTTTAAAACTCTACCTGTATGTATAATATATATAAATGTGGATCTTTATCAGTAAACTCATATATCTATTATATTTAATAGGTAATCTATTTTTTTAGAATGCTTAAATAAACATACTTTAAGAAAAGCATAGACGCTATTCTTACTTTTTGCCCTCCGTGTGTTCCCTGGCTTCCAGAACTCTGTGAGGTTCTGTAATCTGTTTTGAAAGGCTGGGAAGTTTCTGGCAGGACTAATAATTTTATGTATATATTCTTCATGAATCTAAGCTACGCTTTCAGGTATGGCTAAATTGAAGTCCATTTGCTTCTAAATATGTCTTTTGTACACAGAAAGCTTTGAAAACTACACACTTATGAAAATACAGGTTACTTGGCATCAGATCCAAACTCTTTCAGAAGAGGCATAAAAATCCACAGCTATTTTAGGAATCTAGCTTAATAGCGTGTCCGTGCAGTTTGAAACACCCATTGGGCTGGCAAACTACCTGCAAGAGTTGAAAATAATTACAGGTGTCATATGGCTGAGAACTTTCCCTGAGCAAATCCCAACTTGCAAAGGCAAAAATCTTTTATCACTTTCTGTTAGTGGAAATCTGTCATTTGCCTAGCTTGGAGATATATGAAAATGAAAAAAAGGAAGATCTTTTGACCTGAATGACCTCATCATCATCTCGGTTGGCAATCAGATACTGAGTGAAACCTGGGTGGTAGTCTTGTTTCTTGGTGTTTTCCTCAGCCCTCTTAAATGCTACTGTAATATCTTAATTGTATCAAATTCAGACTTATGAAAGTCAATAGTTGGCTCTTTATTTGCCATGCCTTAAGTAGAAATATCGGTAGGGTATCCAAATTTTGGCTGAGAGAACACCTACTGATGTTTTGCGTCAACTGGAGAAAACATTGCAAAAGAGGTCTTGATTTTTTCTGATGGCGTTGTCCATGTCCATACTTTTCTGTCCTTGTAAATACCCTGACTAAGATTTATCACAAAGAGCCACAACAGAAAGCGGCATGGTTTAGCCACAGTCGGCAACTAATACCACACAGATGCTTGCTCATGCCTCCCCTCCCATGGGTAAGATGGGGAGAAGAATCTGAAGAAGGTAAAACCCATGGCTTGAGATAAGAACAGTTTAGAAATTAAAGTAAGTAAAATATAACAATAGAAATAACAGCAACAACAATAATGAGAATAATTGTAAGGGGAGAAAAGAAAAAAAAGAAAAAGGAGAAATAAAAATCAAGGAAACCCAAGTGATGCACAAAATACAATTGCTCACCACCTGCTGACTGATGCCCATCCCAAGCAATGATCAATGTCTCCCCTCCAACTCCTCCCAGTTTATGTACTGAGCATGATGCGCTGTGGTATGGAATATCCCTCTGTCTAGTTCAGGTCAGCTGTCCTGGCCGTGCTCCATCCTAGTTTCTTGTTCACCTGGTCAATGGCAGAACATAAAAAAACGAAAAGTCCTTGATTAGTGTAAACACTACTTAGCAACAACTAAAACATCAGTGTGTCATCAATATTATTCTCATACTAAATCCAAAACACAGCACTGTCCCAGCTACTAGGAAGACAACTCTATCCCAGCCAAAACCAGGACACACCACATAGCATATACATATGAATGTTGTAATCTTTATTTCTTAGTAATTATCACCAAAAGAAATTTGAAACTTACTACAGATTACCAAGTGTTGACTCTCCCCCAGGTATACTTAGAAAGTGTAAAATGCATAGACTACACTTATATACACTATGTATATACTGCCTCATGCAGAGAAAGGCCATAGCTTTAAGATTCCGCTAGCTACATAGTTCTACTCGGCTTCTCTCCTTTTTCTCTCTTCTTCTATTCTCAGTTAATGTCCCAAATGTATGTGTAGTATGACTGAAATGAAAACGTAAGACATGTTTCTTTTAGGAAGTTTCCATGAACCAAAATGAACTTTTAATAATGTCTTAGTTAACAAGAAATCCTTCCCCACATCAGCCAGCTCCGTGGGGAAGATGGCACACCAGATGAGCAGGTAGAAGGGCAGCATAGAACAATCAGCCAAATTTGCCACAGAAGCCTTGTAACACACTCATGGTATTTTTTACTTTAAATTCTGCTTAAAAATAGCTGTCAATAACAGTTGTACCCCAATCCAATATAATAATTTCACAATGGCCACTCTAAGGCTTTGTACAAAAATACCGTTGATTTATGTTCACACAGAGAGCATTTGGAGCTCATAAGCACATAAGCGTTTGGAGAAATACTGGTTCCTTTCAAGTCAAGATAAAACTCCAGATTTCAGTAAGTCCATGATTCTGCTTTCTGTATCTCTACATTTTTTTAGGAAAAGGACTATCTTCAAACAAACAAGCAAGAAAGAAGCATTATTGGAGGATATTCTTAAATTCAATGATTGATACTTAATTAGATATTTCCAATTTTCCAGCTATTAAGACTGGAAGCACTCCGAGTTGAAAAATATTAAGTCTTCAAATATGTTTTTGGGGTTTTTTTTTTAATAATTTATTTGTTTGTTTTTTTGGTCCGTTTTCCTTTTCTGTAAAAGTCTGTGTCAATCAGCCTCACAACAAGGCAGCTTCTCTCCACATAACAAGACGTTTAATGTATTTGATACTGTAATAGAGAAAAAATATATAGCTGTTGTTCAGCTACCCGTTTACTGGTCTGGTGAGAGGCACTGCAAGTGGAAGCAACACAAAGGACTGCAAGGAAAGCAACCTGAAAAAATGCAAAGCAGCACTGAGTGAGTGGAGGTGAGTGTACTACCTAGACAGGAAAAAATATAAGAAGTGGACTGCAAGAAAAGGCAAAATGTATATTTTCAAAGGTGACAAGAGGGGTTCGATCTAACCCATTCGGTCATAACAAGTACAAATCGCTCACGCGTGACTTAAGCAGCAAAAATGTACTCAGAGTGAAAGACAGGTAGTTCTAGGAAAATACCTGCCTTCTTGGTTGTGGAAAGAAAGAAAAAGTCAGGTTGAAAGATAAATACAGCTAAAAAAGCATTTCCCAAGTTAAGAAGCTGAGTATTTTAAATCAACTTGAAAACGCTAATCAAAAAATGTCTACAATGGAGGCAAATGCTTTCTCTTCACACATGGCCCACTTGACAGAGACACTGAGGACTGAGAGACAATGAATAAGAAACCACAGATTTATTAAATTTAATGTCTTGTTTCTGGTTTTGTTGAGTTAGGAGTAAATGAAATGCGGCAGGAACCATATTTCTTCATGTGATAAAGCAGAAATTTGGGAAGGTTTCAGGTACAAGTATACATCTCTTCATTTTAGTTAAAATATGTAAGAAGAGAACAACAAAAGAGAGTGTTGGATTCACATGGACTACATTTCGAAATACATCATTTAAAAAAAATCCCAATGTTCTCATGATGCTTAAAACTGTATTTCATTTGCTTTGCTCAATTCTTTATTCTCAAGGTCATTTACACTCACAGACATAGACATACACACACATTCTATTGCTTAAAGCTAATTTACTTTTGTTGATTATTCAGCAGTGGAAGTCATATACTTCTCCCAGTAGCATCATTACCACGAATTAATAGCACTGTTCACTGTTATTTTTATTGGAAAAAATTACTTTCAACTATTACGTCTCAGCTGGAGCAATCATATGGTATCTTAGGTTATCTTATTCATGCCACATCTTAAAAACAACGTGAGTGCTAACTTTAATTGGATGAATATTGTAGGATATAATAAGAGAACATAAGGAAACACTTTATTTCTTTAGACGGTTCCCAATATGGGTTTAATTAAACTCCCTTTTTTCTTCTTCTTGTTGTTAATTCCGCTCAAGTTTTATGAATCAGTCTTAAAGAAAACTACAGAGGAGACATAGGAGCCCAATGCCATTCATTATTTGTGACACTTCCATGATATTCTACTAGACATTTCAGTGAGACAGAGGGATCGTGCCTTGGCAAAGGACAGATAAACAATTTAACTCTCCTGAAGACCTGATAACAAGGACTAAGAATATATTGATTACTGGAGCACAGACCAAGACACAGGACAGGAACAGGGAAGCTGGGCAGTCACTGTCATCAACACATGCTCCCAGGGATGCCTGGACCTGTTCCCTGCCTGCCACGGTGTGGGGAGGAGCTGTCTGGATGCCCAGTACCCTGGCCTCAAAGTGTTGGGATAGGTTTGAAAGGTCCAATGGAGCTTATTCTTGGCTTTCATTAACTCCTGCCTAAAGCGTTGAGGAAAATTATTTAGGAGGAAAGAGTGCTATTAAAGAAGTCACACCGACCCGTACACTTTCTTGTGGCAACTAAAGGGTGGATGGGTTTGATTTCTATCCTCTGCATGAAATAAAATTACTCTGATGGCCCTTTGCCCATTAGAGGTAATGGCTTTCTTGCTGGCTCCTGTTGCCATGTATTCTTAGTTTGGTGCCCTTTCAGGAATAAACATGACAAAACCCAGACTAACGCAATCAACAACCAGGAACAAAGCAAAACAAGGTAGTTTTCCTTTTCAGCAAAATAAAACCAAGCATTTGTTTTTCACCTTACTCGCAGGCTCTTCTTTTTATAAAGTGATCACAAGTTTAAACACAGAGAAAAATTTCTCACAAATCCAATAAAATTTGGAATCTGCAGCTATGAGCGATACCAGGGGATTTCCACCCAATATATTGGCCAACAAATCAATAACAAGAGTAAATCCTTCTACACTGAGGGCAATCAATGCTCACTAACAGGCTCTATCGCCTAAATTAATATAATCCCCCAAGTGTCAAAGTTAATAGCAAACGAAGCTTATGCTTCACATGTGATAAGCTGAAGGTTATTTCTTTATAATAGTTTAAATAAAAGGAAATTACGTGGAGATTTTGAATTAAATGATCCTGAACTGACTTGGCTTCACTGAAGTCTCTTCTTCCTCGAGATACTATGTTTTCTTATCCCACTGAGCATGATGGTACCTCAGGACCGTTAGGCTAAGCCTGAAAGCAGTTCACAATGCTTCTAATCTAGAGGCTGTCTAAAAGTGTACTTTCTTCTTTTGTTTAGGATGTTTACATGCAAATGCTTTCCCGACCTCTGGAAGTTGTGCACTCTAGCATTTATTTCACAGCTAGTCATCTATGTAAACTTTCAGCTCTGCAGAGTGGATTTAATACTGGTATTTAGACCAAACACTTGCTTACCCTTAATAATTTCTCATCTGGACTGTGGCTAAATAGGAATAACATGGGAAGTTCTCTCTCTTCATTTGAAAGACCGCACGGGGGATATGTTGTGGTTTGGTTTTGGTTTAGGAGTAACGGTATTTGCTGTTCTTTTTGCCTTTGTCCAACTCTAGAGTTTGGCCAGCCTCTCTCCTGGGCAAGTTCTCTTTGGGATGTTCCTCTTTCCCAGGCTGGTGAAGCACCAGTTCTTGTATCAAAATGCACATAAAACCCCAATAATATAAAAACAGCTAAACTAACGCTGAACTAGTCCCTGTTGCCTCAAAACAGTTAAGAGGAAGGTAGGCGAATTTGCCTCTACCTTTCGCTGATTAGGATTTTCTAGCAGTTAACAGCTGACCTAGAGGCCTTACCTTCTCAGGAGGAGCAGTGTTGCAGTTAAGACATTTGCAGGGTTTCAAGGAATTCACTTGCAGAATTACTATGGGTCCTGAGTAAACATACCTGATTTCTCTTTGCTTCACTGATCCGTACTCAGAGGTAAAAATACATCACTTCACAAAATGCATGACCAAATGCATTCCTGAGCTGGGGCAAGCTCTGCATGTTAAACCACAACACAATAGCAAGTGACATTCACCCTGCGTATTCCACGTCACCCAGTCTGAAGTCAGGTGCCTACGAAAGAACATTCAGGATTTTGCAGAGGCATGTGGAAAAACAGCTATGTGCAAACTGATGCAATAACCTAGTGGCAGAAAGCAATAAAACACAAGGCATTGTAGTTTGCCAGGAGAAGCAGTGTTCTCTTCCTAACTAGGTGTTACTGTTATGGTGGTAATGAGCAAGATCAGTATTTTGCAATTAGCAGAAGAGAATTTGAGATGCCAGACTCATGAGTTACAAGTTCAAAGGGTGGGTGTTTGAAGGATACTTATGATATATAGCAATAACAAGCTGCCTTTCACAAAATGGCTCACACCTTAATGAGAATCTAAAATTGGTATAGCGTAGATGTTTTTACTGAGCAATGCCTTAAAATTAAAAGGTGTTTCTCAGCTACTATCAGAAATGAGGGTATGGAAAAGAGCTGCGTCTTTGCAGTAAACCCCTTCTAGACAGAAAAAAAGTGAATTCTGGCTGCAGAATGTAAGACAAATAAGATGGGGTTTTATGGGTGTGTCAGTGAGGACAAGTAGCTTAAGAAAGAAAATCTGCCCCTTAAAGATGACCAAAAACTTGATCATGCAGATCTAAACTGACTGTGCTGCAATGTGAGTCTTTATCACAACGAGGGAGAGAGAAAGCAAAATGGATAATAAATAAATGAAGACTTTCCATCTGATTCTAAATCTTCTGAGAGCATACATCTATCAACGACCTTCAGGTGAACACTGATTTACACTGCTCACAAATCTAATGCCTAGGTGTTTGATAAAAAGCTAGTAAAGAAATGCACAGAAAACTTTGATACAGGCCTATTAGCACTTCTGTGTGAAGTACATTGTCAAGTGTTCATGTTAATTACTTTATATGATTAACCCAAAAAATCTTTTGAAAGTATTTTATGGCCTGATCCTGCAAGAGCTATCTATATGCCTGGCTCAAAAATTATGCGCAGTCTCCTTTGCATCATTAGGATTAGCACATTTAAAATCAGCCATGTAAGTAATTTTTTTTCTTTGGAGGCTAGAGCTTTTGCAGAACTAATGAGACACCAGATGGCTGGGTGGCACTGAACTTTAGAAGATGAATAAAGAGTAATTGTGGAAATTATCATGTGGTAAATCAAATTACAATCCCTAGGAAAATAATGGAAGTGTGGGGTTTTTGTTTCCTCTTTTTTTTTTTTTTTTTTTTTTTTTTTTAAGGAAAATAAGCAGCTGGGAGCAGCAACATGAGCAATAAACAGCAGAGAGTGGAATTATGTCCTAGACATACATGCTGGACCACGGGTGACTACAGTGGGGGTCACAGATTTGTTACACAGAGCGATTTCAGATCTTGTATCCAGCATCAGTAGACAGCAAATGCAATACCTCAGAAATCATACTTGAAAAATTAATCTCAGTTGGATCGGAAATGAGCACTGTCTCGTGGTTTTAAAATTGGCTGACAAGCTATAAATGAAGGGCAATGATAGATGGTGATATTAGGGGAAAAAAAACCCAAAAGCAGCGCTAATGTTTAAGCACCAGAACAATTTGACTGATGAGGAATATCTCTGAGAATTATGTAATGTAGCTGAACCAAGGGTGGTACAGTAACCATGTTGGGAGAGGAACTTAAAAGAGTGGGCTGAGAGAATAATGGAATATAGAAATTAGAAATAATGGGATATTACAAAAGCAAATGAGTATGAAGCAAAGTGTCCTAACTAGGAGCCACAGTCTCCTGAAAAGAAAACTTGCATGGTCTATAGAGTCGTTTTAAACATTTTTAGATGCCAAGAAACTTGTGGACTAACTTTCATTACAGAGGGGGGGGCTGCGGCAGAGAAGCCTCATTCCCTCCCATGACATGACTTGACTGCCCATTTACTTGCCTAGTCACTTCTTGTGTGTGCAGCATTAAATTTCTCTCTATCTTAGAATTATTAGTCTTCATCTATTTACTTCCATGATGTTACTGGTCATTACTACCATATAAGCAAGTAAAGAAATTTAGCTTTGTGCAGCCAACTAGCCATGTACCAGCAAGTGGCCATCCACCGTTTTCTGCCTTTCTATAGAAAAAAAAGGCTGGCTGCAACGCAAAGGAGCCTTCTATACCCACAAAGGAGCAGGATTTAACTCAGTAATGCAGCTGAAGCAGAGAATAAGCATGCATTGATTAGCCATGTCATCATGTAACAAGTGTATTGACGCTTTCACTGCTCCTTAATACACATTAACAGTTGCCCTCCACACCCTCTGTCTTCTATGTGTCATATTATCATGTTGTTGGCTTAAAAACACTAGTGCTCACACAAAAAACTCTTACTAAAGCTCAGTGATGTATATACTTTTGTGTTGCAAATAAGTGCAGTAAGATAGTCTCGGTTTCTGATATTCCCATCCAATGGTCTAGCAAGGCCTTCATAACCTAAGGACTTTTCCAAACATAGCAGGTAGCTGTCATTCAAGCCTTCAAGTGCTGTCAAGGTGACAGGTATCTGGTCAGACCAGGAGTCACAGCTACTTTTACAATTTAGAAATCTGGAGTAAAACCAAACCAATAAACTGCTTGAGGCTATTTGTGAGAAAGAAGAAAGAAATGAAGAAAGAAAAAGTACAGAGGTGAAGATTTCATGAGGTAGATTAGTAACAACTACAAGGCAGCCTCTAGCTATTTTTATCCCCAGCTGCACTTCCTCAATTCTGCTAGCTAATACTGAAGCACCATTTATTGATTCACACCTTTTTCTATTCCACTATCATAAGAAATGTTCATTTAGATTCAAAATAAAAACAATAAGATCACAGGTTCACACTCTAATGCTAAGTAGATGTTTTTTCTCAGTATATTGTAAAAAGTAATTTTAATGTCTAAGTAGTCAGAAAATTACAGGAAGACTGCAGTGGATTTGAATTACTTTAAATAGCCAAAAGTCAAATTCTGTTTGATAACGTCCTGCTACAGGAAGATGGCTTGGGGAAGGAGTCCTTTTTACTGCAGGGTCACCAGTGCCACTGACACTTCCCAGAAGTCAGCCTAGGTTTTAAATAGCTCTGCAAAACTCTTATAACAACCACAGATTTTTCTCGCCTGAAAAACACAATGCAATGCAGAAAGGCAGTTTTCTTCTAGCTCTGAGGTGTGCCTTCGCCATATCATAGAATCATAGAACAGAATCATAGAATAGTTAGGGTTGGAAAGGACCTTAAGATCATCTAGTTCCAACCCCCCCTGCCATGGGCAGGGACACCCCACACTAAACCATGCCACCCAAGGCCTCATCCAACCTGGCCTTGAACACCGCCAAGGATGGAGTACTCACAACCTCCCTGGGCAACCCATTCCAGTGCCTCACCACGCTCTCAGTAAAGAATTTCTTCCTTATATCCAATCTAAACTTCCCCTGTTTAAGTTTGAACCCGTTACCCCTCATCCTGTCACTACAGTCCCTAATGATTAGTCCATCCCCAGCATCCTTGTAGGTCCCCTTCAGATACTGGAAGGCTGCTATGAGGTCTCCACGCAGCCTTCTCTTCTCCAGGCTGAGCAGCCCCAACTTTCTCAGCCTATCTTCAGACGGGAGCTGCTCCAGTCCCCTGATAGTCCTCGTGGCCCTCCTCTGGACTTGCTCCAACAGTTCCATGTCCTTTTTATGTTGAGGACACAGAACTGCACACAATACTCCAAGTGAGGTCTCACAAGAGCAGAGTAGAGGGGCAGGATCACCTCCTTCGACCTGCTGGTCACGCTCCTTTTGATGCAGCCCAGGATACGGTTGGCTTTCTGGGCTGCGAGCGCACACTGAAGCCGGCTCATGTTCATTTTCTCATCGACCAACACCCCCAAGTCCTTCTCCACAGGGCTGCTCTGAATCTCTTCTCTCCTCAACCTGTAGCCGTGCCTGGGATTGCTCCGACCCAGGTGTAGGACCTTGCACTTGGCATGGTTAAACTTCATAAGGTTGGCATCAGCCCACCTCACAAGCGTGTCGACGTCCCTCTGGATGGCATCCCTTCCCACCGGCGTATCAACCGAACCACACAGCTTGGTGTCATCGGCAAACTTGCTGAGGGCGCACTCAATCCCACTGTCCATGTCACCGACAAAGATGTTGAACAAGACCGGTCCCAACACCGATCCCTGAGGGACATCACTCGTTACCGGTCTCCAGCCGGACATCGAGCCACTGACCACAACTCTTTGCGTGCAGCCATCCAGCCAGTTCTTTATCCACCGAGTGGTCCACCCATCAAATTGATGTCTCTCCAATTTAGAGACAACGATGTCGTGTGGGACAGTGTCAAAGGCTTTGCACAAGCCCAGGTAGATGACGTCAACTGCTCTGTCCCCGTCCATCAGTTCTGTAGCCCCATCATAGAAGGCCACCAAATTGGTCAGGCAGGATTTCCCCTTAGTGAAGCCATGCTGCCTGTCACCAACCACCTCCTTGTTTTTCATGTGCCTTAGCATGCCTTCCAGGAGAATCTGCTCCAAGATTTTGCCAGGCACAGAGGTGAGACTGATTGGTCTGTAATTCCCCAGGTCATCCATTTCCCCCTTCTTGAAAATGGGGGTTATAGTTCCCTTTTTCCAGTCGTCGAGAACTTCACCTGACTGCCAGGATTTTTCAAATACGATGGCCAGTGGCTTAGCAACTTCATTCGCCAGCTCCTTCAGGACCTGCGGACAGATTTCGTCAGGTCCTATGGACTTGTGTACGTTTAGGTTTTTAAGATAGTGTAAATTCCCTGTTTTATCTCCTGGCTGTATGCAAGCACAGACTTCATCTCTTTCATACTCTAATGATCTGGATTTTTTTTTCTCCTCTCACTGGCAATTCTTCAATTATGTTGCACACCCATCTAGAAGTTTCTTAAATAGATACCAGGCTACAGCACTACATGTAGAGATTAAAAATATAAGGGCAACAATTTTTTGCAGTTTAATTAAAACATTAATTTCAATAAAAATTATTGAACTTGCATTGCAGCTCCACAGTGTCATTCAGAGGCTGAAACATGCCATGGCTAACTCAAAAGGAACTAGGACATAATTCTTAAAACAATTCCCCCCCCATCATCCTATGGGGTGAAATAACTATTCTTCCCTTTCCACAAACCAGCATATTCAAGTCAATCTAGGCAGGTGGGTTACAGCTACCCAAAATGCTTGCAAAGTGTTAGAAACAGCTCTCTCCATTCACTGGTTCTCATGATAGATCATAGAACGGCTTCATACTATCCTTGCACTTACATTTTGATGCGGGGAAGAGAGGGGTTTCGGGGGTTTTTCTTTCCTGCCAACATGTTCTAACCTTTGTTAAATTATTTTTACGTGGTTTGTTAACAGCATAATTTAGCTCAGGAAATGTTACAGCCAATTGTATGAAAATCTTGAACTGCTTTCGCAATGACAGGTAATGCGATCTCACACCAGGGGTTTATTTTGGTTTGCTTCCCTTTATCATATTTTCAGTTTCAGTTTAGCTTACAGTTGTGCAATCCCTAATGTGCTACACTAGGAATTCATTGTGAGAGAAGAACAGCAACTCACTTACCAATACCCCACCATTCAACTTGTGTCGTCTGCATACTGTCTCGTATATAAAGGAGTAAAATAAGTCCTTACAAATAAGTTGTAGGAGGTAATTTTTAGTCTCTTTGTAGAGCAAGGCAAGCTGTGCTCTGAAATGATATAAAGAAATATAGCTCATACTTTGCAAGAGTTCTCTTCAAGAAAACCGGTTTGGAGACCTTATTTTTTTTTGCCTAAACATGATATATTCATGAGTTCCGTGTTTCAATGTTGACAATTAATTAAGACTTTAACTTGTTTTCTGCAGAGGCATCTCACGGGCACATGTCTGAGCTCTTTTGCAATTTCATGTACAAATATTTACAATAAACAGCAAATGCCCACAAGGGGAGTGAGGAGTCCTGGTTGTGTTGTGCATTTAACCTCGGTGAAACCTAGAAGACTTTACTACTGACATTTCTTTGGGCCATTGTAACTGAAGCAATAGCTGCTGATGTTATCAACAGCCACACACCACCATCTAAAACTGACCAAATTTCAGGGCAAGAAGATCCACAGATAATTTCGATGCAAGATTTGTGTGCTTGTGACAAGAATAGGAAAAAAATTGTCAGAAACCATGGAGGAAGAACACTGGCATGAAAGTGCCAGCTGTGGAAACAGCTTCTTTAGGAAGACCTCAGAGATTCTCCAAGTACGAATATTTACCAAAAAGATACTTTTCCTTCTTTGATTTTTCAGGTACTACGACAAGATCTTATACATTTCAGTTAAATGTGACTGCTTTAGAGAACACTTAATTCCACTGTTAGGTGTTACTCTGTACTGGAATAACCTTTCAGGCCTTTTTTGAAGACCTGCCCTGCAAGTGAATCAAGATTGTAAAGGAATGTTTGCCCCCAACCTTTGAAAGGTTAGTTTATAGACTCCATAGGTTTATACAAACAGCTTCAAACCCTTTTAAATCTGGAAGAAGATGCATACCTAACTTGAAAGTTAGCAATGTCATGTGTAGTTAGGAGGACGTTCATCTCTTTATGAAGAAAGAGAGCTTCTCGCCCTGAACCTGGCACTGCTTTCTCAGGGAGAATGAAGTATGGGCAGTTTACTTCCACAACCCTGCTGCTTTACAGCTTCCTTATGTGAAGACCCAGGGACAGATGGACTGCATTCTCAGCAGCCTCTGGGCTGAGCTGTGTTTTGTCACAGAACTTTGCCTGCTCCTCACCTAGAATCTCTGAACCAGGACCTTCCCTTTACTGAAAGTTACGTGTGGGAAACAGCATGGAGAAAACTCCATCAGTAACCAAAATTCCTCAGCCTTTAAAGAGTCAGAACTGTATTAGGCTGACATAAAAATGGAATCGGGAAAACCTGTGGCATTAGCCTGTCGTACCTTGCAGCATCATGGGCTGCTTTGAGTGAAACAGATCTGATGGGTTGGTTTTGACGTCCGGGAGCTGTGCTGACATGAACAGAGCAGAGGAGGCAGGCTAGTTAGTTGGACAGGGGACTTCAGTTCATGCCTTGCTCTGCAGGACAGGTCAATCAGCTGCATTACAGGTGAACACACTGCCAGCGTAGTTGCTCTGGGATTCATACCACTGCTCAGAATTCTAGAGGATTAGACAATATTATTGCCATACAGAAATGATCTACCTCTAGGAAAGTGAGAAATCCCCATGCTGGAAGAGGACGAAACTTCAGGAGAGTTTCAGGTCACCATCACACCTTCCTCATTCTGGGTGCTAAGGGATCCCATGTGCAGTAGGGATGACAACTCCCTTGTGCTGCCCACCAGCTTCAAAGCAGCCAGGACTCTTGTGCAGCATGGCTTTTCCCTCAGCAGTCCTTCCCCAAACATGCAGCACTTGCTCTGGGGCCTGAGGGACCACCCTTGAAAAGAGGCTCTAGCAGCGCTTCAGCAGCATAGGACAGCTGTCACCCAGTCCTGCAGGTCACTCAAGACAGTGCAGTTACCTGGGATGAGAATCTCTCCTCTGATCTGCAGGGGACAGCAGCTACAGAAGAGTGACCACGGCTGGGACCAAATCTTGTGGCACTTCAACTACTGCAGCCAGGTGTGCAGGGCTGGTTCAGCGACATCCCTTTGGATCCCAGAGTCAGTGGCAAATGTAGTTGAGAATACAGTCAATATTCAACTCAGCTGCATACATTTCTCATGTACGTTCAATCATTCTGTCCTCACTTAAATTTGTTCTCCACTAACTGCACTGATTTTCAGGATGACATCCCAGATTTACACTAGAATCAGACCTGTTGAATTCCCTGGTAGTTGTCTTTTTTTTCCCAGAGCTAATCTACTAAAAAGGTATGGGACAGACTTACTCAGGAACACTCCTTCAGCCAACAAGTGATGTTAACAAGAAAAATCAAAGGAAGTATTGTCATTCTTTTCAATGCATTGGTAAACGAACAAAATTCTTTGCATTTGGTATTTTCGTTTAGCCAGCAGGTACTTTTCATCATTTGCTAGGATATTACGTCCATAATAGAAGGGCAATAAATGATCCAACAAAACCAGTTGACATCTATAAAGCTTATTAAGTATTGATGTCTGGCTTGGGACTTGGACAGAACTGAACTGGTGACAAAGCAAAGGAACCATATCCCAGAATGTTATATAGTAAAAAGCACCAGAAAGCATAAATTACGGGTCCATTTCACTTCCTGATTCAACAACATATTTTAAATGAGTGACTGCATCTTCTTGATGAATTTTCCAGCCTTGTTTCAGAAGAGGAAATGGAAAAGACTGTGCTTGATGCATTAAAAGTAAAGAGAAAGCTGTATAACCTTTGTCATGTTTTCTCTTCATACCAGATAAGGTAGAGCTTCCTTGTTGGAATGGGCAAATATTACAGATAATGTGAGAAGAAAAACCAGCAACAGTTTGTGGCTGGTGACCTTTGCATGGAATATTTATGGAAAAGGAAAAAGAAAAAGAAAGAAGTATTTGTGCAGGTACTATAAGCAAGCCCAGGAAACATGGCATGTTTAGGAAGAACATGGAGAGAAGGTGTTTGACTGAGAGTAGACAAGACTCGACACCATATCATACTGCAATACTTCCTGCATGGTCAAAGACTGCTCAAAGGGTCAGGTACAATAGGAAGCTTGTAACGAACAATGAGTAAACACTTTGCACTTCACAGCAAGGAATTTCTACTGGTTTTGGGTTTCTCTTTCTTTTTTTGGTGGGGCAAGTGTGGGAGGTTCTCCCCTTTTACCCCTCTCTGAAAACCGGGATAAGCAAGATGTCTCCTTCACTATTAGAAACATGACTGCTGTGAGAAACACATCTGATCGGCCCATACAGGAAGGGTAGAGGTGGTTCCAATGACCATATCTCAGAATAGGACCACTGCACTCAGACATTGGGACTCTGATGGGTTTCTCATTTCTGCCAGTCCTCCAGCATTGCTTTAGCAGAAAACACCATTATTCATGCTTCAAGCTTCCTGTTATATTCACATAAGGCAGCTTACCATAAATGTGAATCAGCCCCACATGTCTTTACATAGGAAAAAAATGCACAGCCCTCTAAATATAGAAACCTTTCCTCTCTCCATGCATTTTCAAACCTGGAATTTTCCTTAGGCGTATAAAGATACATATAATTAAGGACACTGAGCTGGCTGTATGGATGCAAACTTGTAGCCAAGCTCTAAGTTAGGCCATCGAAACAGAAGTGGTACAACAAACTACTAATCAAGGAGAAAACCATTTCTAGAAGTAAGGAAGAAGGGGACCCAGCGCATCTGCCCAAAGATCAAGCAGTGGCCTCGCACCTGCAACAAACCCCATTACAAAAGCAAGACATTTTCCCCTTTCCAGCATTCCCCTGTGTTCGCTTGAAGCCTGCCTTCACCCAGGTGTCCTTGGAAGGGTTGGACAATGGGAAGAAACACCTTTTGCATTTAGATAGGATGATGTGGGCTACTTTTTAAGTGAAATTCCACTGCATAGTAGTTGCTATATACAGCTACAAAGATATCATGTGTACAGACATTCTAACACGTATCTGGCAAGTCTCATTCAGTGTGAAGGTAGAAATTGTAGGTATTTGCCATTTTCCTCCTTTACACAGGTGTCAATGTGTAAAGGCTGACAGAGCCAGTGGAAAGCAGCAAAGCTGAGAGAGCTTTCAGCAACTTCTTTTACATAAAAACCTGTCTCATGCAGCTCTCCCAAGGTTCACAACATCTGAAGGAAATTGGTTTGGATGAAGGAATTGCTCTGTGGCAGTTAACCGTTTGTTGTGAGTCCTGGGTCTGCTCCTGTTCCAGGAGTAAATGAAACAGCTGTAGCGAACTTTAAGTGACACACCAGGTAGCCCCAGCTGGCCAGCTTTAGTATGCTGGAGCTTCTGGAAGAACCAGTCTGCTTCCACCAATCACAGAATCATAGAAGAGTTAAGGTTGGAAAGGACCTTAAGATCATCCAGCTCCAACCCCCCTGCCATGGGCAGGGACACCTCACACTAAACCATGCCACCCAAGGCCTCATCCAACCTGGCCTTGAACACTACCAGGGATGGAGCATTCACACCTTCCCTGGGCAACCCATTCCAGTGCCTCTCCACCCTCACAGTAAAGAACTTCCTCCTTATATCCAATCTAAACTTCCCCTGTTTAAGTTTGAACCCGTTACCCCTTATCCTGTCACTACAGTCCCTGATGAAGAGTCCCTCCCCAGCATCCTTGTAGGCCCCCTTCAGATACTGGAAGGCTGCTATGAGGTCTCCACGCAGCCTTCTCTTCTCCAGGCTGAACAGCCCCAACTTTCTCAGCCTGTCTCCATACGGGAGGTGCTCCAGTCCCCTGATCATCCTCGTGGCCCTCCTCTGGACTTGCTCCAACAGTTCCATGTCCTTTTTCTGTTGAGGACACCAGAACTGCACACAGTACTCCAAGTGAGGTCTCATGACAGCAGGGTAGAGGGGCAGGTCATGCTCCTTTTGATGCAGCCCAGCACACAGTTGGCTTTCTGGGCTCCGAGCGCACACTGAAGCCGGCTCATGTTCATTTTCTCATCGACCAACACCCCCAAGTCCTTCTCTGCAGGGCTGCTCCAAATCTCTTCTCTGCCCAACCTGGAGCTGTGCCTGGGACTGCTTCTGCCCAGGTGATGCGGGGATATTTGTCTCCCAAAGCATTTTTCAAGCGCTTAGATGTGAAAAAGCAGACACTATCCCTGGGTAATTAGGGGCAGAGGCACACTTAAATTGCACTTAAAACCTTTTCCTCTCTTTCATAAGCACTTTGGTTCTTCCTGAAGCCCTTGCTTTTTCAAAACACCCTCTTTATTTGAGGGCACTTCTGATTAAAACAAAAGCAAATAAATGTTGTGTTTCTCCCCTGCCTGAAGCCTGACAGGCTTCACCACCCCAAAGTGGTTCGTGCCTGCTCCTGTGCTGTGAGGGCACCTCCTGCCTGCCATAATCTCTCCACTCATGGGGCTGCCCCAGCAGATGCTCACAGCTCTGCACCTCTCACTGCATCACCCAAGCCTGCAAGGTCGCAGCTGCACCATCACCCGGACACGGTGGTGTTTCGTCTCTGCTCTGTGCCACCTACCATGTAGCTCATTTTTTCCTACAGCCAGGACAGGTAACACTGGGTCAGTCCTACGCAATCCCCAGCACTGTGGGGCAGAATTAAATAGTGTGCTTGGACAACTTCACGGGGAGTCAACAGAAGGCATGTATTACTTACCAGGAAAGGCCATCTTTAAGTAAACTTTTTATCATGTGAGTTCTCCTTCAGGACAAAGCCTCCTTTCATGAAAACACAACATTAAGATAGCTCCCTTTCCCTGAAAGTTCCCCTTTCTCCAAAGATCACACTCTTCCTTTCTTATGTTATCAAATGATACTCCCAGAACAAGCAAGTAAAAGAACCAGCAGCTCTGCCAAAACAGTAGGAATGCTTTTCTTCAGTATAGTTTCTTGCAGAGTGATGAATTCAGAGAAGGACATGGTAAATGCACCCTTATATTAATCTCCCTCTGCAGGGAATAAAATGATGGTGCTATTCCAGAGGTAGCAGATTAGTTATTTTGAAGTTCTGTTTCCCTGCCTTTTCAAGAGTACGGGAGACACTTTTATTACCAGCTCACTGAATGGAAATACGCCTATAGTGAGCAGGGATGAAAGTAAATACTATTTCATGAGCAGTCCTAAGATTACCTTAATGCACCTACATGCCAGTGTTTCATCTCATCTGCTACAGATTCAGTGGGGCAGGTCAGATTGCCCTGCCATTGAATGCTGCCTATTTTGTTGCAATAGAATGGAAGAAAACTATAGCTGTGCCTCACAAGACTACAGTATTGGTCCGTCTTTCCCTTGCAGTGGGCACGGGGAGAGACAAGAATACTCTGCAACATGCCATACTCTCACCAGCTGCTCTCAGAGAAGTTCCTGGTCTAAAATCTAGACATAACCTTTACAGTTTTTCTGTTGAAAGCTGTAAAAGCTCATTAATATTTATTAGCAATTTGTAGGATAAAGTTTATGATCTTACTAGTGAGTAAAATTGCATTAAATAAACCAGTAATTCCTGTGTCTGTCTCAGCAGTCCATTTGGATCCACATGCTTATCAGCTTCCTGACACAAACCAAGAACACCTTCCCTTTAAAGGTAAAAAAAAAAAGGGATTGTCTTTTTTCCCCCTCTAATACTGTATTCAGTCAAATATATTCCATACATTTAACATGGTAAAGAAAGTCCTTAATACATTAAAATGCTTTCAAGCTCCCAGTAAGCTGAGCTGTTAAAAAAATGTAGCTGAGGTAACGAAGCATATCTGGAGAAAGATTTACACTATTTCAACTAATTCTCACAATGATACAGGTTGAGGCAAAGGCACTCTGGATGTGAAAAATGAAAACTTATTTCAAGCAGGCAGAAGTCTAAATGCTTTGCCTGTTTGCACAAAGCTAAATCACTCAGACACAAGAGGATTTGGGGGAATTGCTCTGACCCCAAGCATCCCCCTCAGAGCATGGGATCTGTGCTGAAAACACAGACTCACCTTGATTTCTCCCATCTGAGATGAGTTTCAAGATAGATTGCTGGTGTTTCCTTATAATGCAAAACTTAAGCTCTGTGTGGTGTAGCGTAACTGATTTCAGCGGTTGAAACTCAGGGTACGAAGCAGCCCACTGCCAAACAGGCAGAAAAAATTCTTCCCTTTTATCAGTCATTTGCTATGTGCCAAGGCAGTTAGTGGGAAGGGTCTGGAAACAACACTGCACACAGTGTATTTTAGCCACTGCACCTTTTCTGTGTGTTTAACCACAGTTTATATTTGGATTTCCCTTCACAAATATCCTGTAATTGACAGCGGGGAATAAACAGTTCATCACACAAGCAGTGACAAAACACTCAACATAAGCATTCCACTCTTTCAAATGTTTTCCAGTTTTACAACAAAATAATAACTGGTTTTCTTCCCTTATTCTACACCACAAGAGGCCAAGCACACGTCTGCAATCACAAGTCTGTCTATAAACATTCTGCAATATACACACATACCACTACAGCTACACACAGTGGCAGAACATTGAGACAGCAAACCAAGGCATTTAACTGCACAGAATGGGTTTCTAGACATTCACATATGAGTTTCATAGCAGAGAAAGGAAGCACTAGAGGGGACACAAATAAGGGCTAAAAGCCCCCATCCAGCTGCAAAGATGTGCATTAGCAGCTGCATTCAACCAACCACTGGCAACTGCAGGATGAAGCACATCCATTTCTCCCCCAAAAGAAAGAAAAAACAACAACTTTGCTAGAACCCACTGACCCTACTAAGCATAACACTCCAGCCACAACATATAATAACAGCTTTACTTACACGTTGCTGCTTATAGAAACACCCAAAATAGCTGCACAGGGCCAACATCCACACAGCTGAAGAATAGCAGCTCTGCAGAGAAACATCTCAGCAGCCTTCCCCCAACAGCAGAAGACTGCTTCAGGCCTGGGGTATAGAGGGAAACCAGCTGATTGTTTGGGACTGATCACTGTAATTAGAGACAATACATCTCAGCTGGAGCTTTACCCAAGGCTTCTGTTGAGGCTGTTTCTCATAGAGGGTCATAATGTATTTAATCATCAGTCTATATTTTATGTCTTAATCTTATCTGTCTTATTTACATTTTTCTGGCTTATTGAACACAGCAGCCCACATACAAGGGGGTGGAGGGAAGACAGCCCTATCTCATCAAAGCCATAGCACCTTCAAAAACTGCTAACATGGGGTTAAAACCTTAACCCAAACAGTCAACTTCCCTTGCTCCTTGCCCCAGCTTTTGGAGGAGGGGGGAATATATATATATACACACACGTCTTTTGAACTTCTAAATCAAGCTGGAAGGCGTTCAAGTGCCCAAGAGCAATTTAGTGTAGCTGCTGGGAGAGATGCATTTGCATACACATTCCTGTTAATATGAGCAAGCAAGAAAAGAAGGCACAAACTCCGCTTCTGCATGAAGCACATCCATCTTTACGATAAAGTGATTTACGAGGTAAAACCATCTGCCTGTAAGTACCTTTTAAAGTAGACTCAACAATTCCTAATAAAGCAGCTATACAGAGAGATAAATAAATACATTAGTGTAAGCAGGTGCAGCCCTGTTGCAGTTCACAGCGTGAATACGCCCTATACTAACAGTGAACATGGGTCGCTGTAAATGGCATGTTTCAAAGTGAGTTCAGAATTACATCCAGTGTTGGGCTTCTGTGACAGGTACACTTGACCCGTTAACCAAACTAGCAATAGTTTGGTACAGGCCTCAATGGAGGTAAAGGCCTGAGCCATAGCCAGGTTAAGAACTCTTTCAAGAAATCCACAAAGGAACAAAGCGACCCAGTGGGCATCGACGCATGAGTTTGGAACATCGCTCATGCGATTAACACACGAAGAGCGGGTGGTTTTTCCAAGACTCATTTATCAAGAAACAAAGAAAGTTGTGGGTACAAGGGGTCTCATGCATACCTTTCCATTGTATGCCATTTGACTAGGAAGCAAACACATTATTCCATCAATACAACAGCCTAAGTGAACCTTCTTTGAGCTCTCCCTGCTAGGCAGCATCGCTCCATGGCGGCAATATCCCCTTGAGGTGGAACACCTCTCAAGATTGCTCCTTGAGGCAGGGACACCTTTTACTAATGACAGATCTTTGGATATATCTGATTTGAGTTCTCTCTAAATTGCAACTGGACTGCACACCAGTGACCTCCCCTTGAGCAGGGATGCTTCTCCAGGTTTGAGATTCCTTACCTAAGAGATCCTTCTTTTACCCAAGGTGGAGAGGCCCCTTACTTGGGGGAAAGGGGTGGGGGGGGAAGGGGGGTGCGTGTACAAGCAACCGATCCTTGGTGACTGACAGCATGAAATCAATACTCCATTATTATAAACTTTCTATAGACAATTCCATTAGACATAAACCATTGTCCAGGTCTGAGACTAAGATTAGGCCTAGGCACACCTAAGCTCCATCAAGAGTTTAGAAACCAAGGGGGTCCACTCTGAACCTCATCACTCAACAGGAGTTGAGAGTAAGGTCTCCCTTACCCTTTTGCATCTCTGGTCTCAGTGTAAGTCATTCTAGCTCTATTCTAACTTGATTTTCCTTTGCATGTTTCATCTGTGTAGGAAGTAACAGAGTGAACCTTGCCACTGAACTTTGTTAAGTCTCACTTTTACAAATTCATATCAAAACCACTTTTGCCAATACCTTCGATGGTGATGCTTTAAAAGACCTAAATCACTTATCCATGACTAATTGCCATAGTTGGCAGATCTTAAATCAGGATATGTGACTGCATCATTATAGTATCTTCCAATATCATGTCTGTTGTGATACTGCTGGTTTTCTGGGACCGGCGGAAATAAAAAATGGTTCTCCTATATGAAGTACACTGTGCTGCATTGAATGATAGCAAAAAAGGGTTCTGCTGCGTGTCCTCCAGGCATGGGTTTGCTTAGCTAAAACAAGTCCAAGGCCAAAATAGGACAACTGGTTGATAACCCAGGTTTGTCTCATTAAAGGTGACACAGTTACTCAAAACACAATTTACCGATGAGATTCCTCTACTGACAGGCCACTGTGTAGTGTTCAGTAGAACCTGAAACATGCTGTACAAAAGAAGCTGTGCGCGAGCTTTTTTCCCTGCATCTTTTTGCACCTGTGCAGCGAAAGAGCACAAGAATATTCTGTGCCGGGATGTTACTAGCTTCTCCACGGACACGCAGCAAATCTGTGCAAGTCCTCCTCCTCGCTCTGCCCACCCTTGGGATGTGATGGTGTTGAGCATGCACAGGCATCTACTGGGCTCTGCTGGCTGCTCTCAGAGGATGCCTTTCCATATGCCAGATGCTTCCAGGGTGGGGAGATTTACATAGTGTGCATAGGACTGCCAGCTACAGACCTCGTAATATCTGAACACCCACTTTTCACCTCGTTAGGTGAAATGGGTCAAGTCCCTATGTTTAGCTCTTACTTTTCCACATTCGAAAGCACATAAATACACACCAGATGTGCTTGAGGGGGAACGAGCTCCTGTCAGACTGATTGAATACTAATCATAAACGTAGAGCCTACACCTTGTCTGGGAACTGCTTAACACAATTGTATTTGAAGGACTTCTTGGGAGGATTTTTTTTTTCCACATCAGTGCATTCTTTATTTTACGTTTGGAAACACGTGAATGAGCTCTAAACATATACATATGAAAATACATATAATTGCATATGATGGTTAAAGGGAGTCTACAGGAACCACTTGTTGATGCAAATTAACATCTGGTATAAATGAGTATGACATAAATCACATCTAGCCTGAATCAGCTTTAACTGACCATACAAAAGATACTGATATACAGCGTAATGCAGAATGGAGAATAATCAAGCCTCTTTCTTCCATCTGCCCTGAGACCTTTCCATGGGTGTTACAGCTGCCAAACTTTTTACAGTGAAGAGTTGTTTTGGCTATTTTTGGTGTGACTACTATCACAAATTCTTAATAATATGTGACTATAATTAATTTCATTGGATACTGTGATACAGCAGCCTAGAGAGTTTAAATCATGATATCCACAGGCGAGCAGCTATGTTGTAAAAATATGAACAGAATCAACCTGATCTTAGAGTTCACGCAGATAAAGAAAAAATGCTGTTCCTAATTTCATTTTCTCCCCCACTTCCAGCACTAGTACTAAAACAATACTACCAAAAAAATATTCCTGCATAAACCTCCTTCAGTATCACAACGATGTAAACCCTTATATTATGCAGAAAAATGAGAAGTATGCAGACCAAAGACATAATAAATGCTTTCCTGAAACAGAATCAGCTTGACTTTGGATGTATTTTGCTGTCATACCTCTATGATGAAGTTTGGTTTTTTTTTTTTGCTTTATTTCTGCCGTGAATACACACTATTACCACTCCTAAGATGATTCTGCCCCTGCAAATACTTCTGTCAGAGTGATGACTGTGGAAGAGGCAGACTGTAGAGCTGTCTAGAAAGCGACAGTAGCTTTAATGAGCAAAGCCACAACAAACAAGATGCTTAGGCATGAGAGTAACAAACAAGCTGCCACAGGGATTTAGTTTCATTCCTACTCTGCTGTATTTCTGGTTTTGCATGACTAGAGGTACATTTTAAAGAGAGCTAATGACAAGGGCACACAGCTGAAAAGACCATAGAAACCATTCACAAGATCAAAGTGAATGACAAATTGGGGGTTGTTTTTGGTGGTGTGCAGTGGGGGCTTTTTTTGTTTGTTGGTTTGGGTTTTTTTTTTTTTGTCGGTTTGTTTCTTTATTAAAATGCATACCAACATTTCCAAGGTATAAACTGAACCTCGTGTGTGTGCACTTGCATGCCCACTCGGCTCCTATCATATGCCTCCATTTGGAGAATGTAAAAATTCCTCCAAATCTTGGGTTGTTTGGGGATGGGAAGGAAGAACCATGGTTCTAGGTGTAGCCAGGTGCTTGGTATTTATTTCCAAGGACTAACTCCTGGCTTTCCTGACTTCAATGAGCTCCTTGTCACTGAAAAAGAAACAGCAAAGACAAGCATCCACTTGGTCTGTTTTTCTCCAGTTCGCAAGCTTTCCAGCTCTGAAAGTCTATTTACTGTTCAATGTATGAGTAGAATGTTCATCTAATTTTATCAATTTCAATTATTACCTCCTTTCTTTTACAAGAGCAATATACTCATTAAGCAGGGTTTCAGCTAATGAGGCCAACAGAAGTGAACATGTTGACTATTAAACATCCTTTTTCTTGAGCAGACGCTCCAGAGAATCAACCTCAATTTATCATTTGCTTTCACAGTTTAAGGTTACGTCACAAACTACAACCTCCCTGATTAGTTATTAAAAGGAATCTAAATATAGCTTCTTTTAATGTTTTAGTACCTAACGAATACAACAGCTGTCAGCAATATGCTCTTCTGAGAGACGTTCATATGAACACTAAGCATGTTGTTTCTCATTTCAAAAATATGGCCACAGTCAACAGTCACTCACAGACAGGTGTGCAGTCCAAATATAAATTTTGTATTTGCCAGCACATATGCACATTGAATATGAAGATGGTAATACTAAGTTTTACACAGTAGAACAGTTAAGAGCTCTGAAATGAATATCAAATGCGCCTTGACACTGTCAGATGGTTGCCAGGTGCCTTACCCTATGAATTTTACATCATTAGGGACATATTTAAGAAACATGATTTGTGGCACAATGTGTCACTGAAATAAATAGCCAAATTCAGACGCTGAATCATGTTGGTAAAATAATTTCTCACATTTGACAGATTTAAGTGGCTTAATGCATGGAAGTGATTTTTGTCTGATGAGTACTTAATAACAGATATTTTCAAGTGGGCAAGCTAAGGATCTGGAACAGGATCACTGACTAAAACAGCGCTGCATTTGTTTACGACCATGTTGAGTCAGTCCACAATTGTCTCCAGTTCTGAACAAATGAAAAATCCCAGCTTCGGAATCCAGCTACAGACTTTTATTTCACGTACAGCGAGTAGAAATGTGTATGACAAAGTCCTGGCCACTTGATGTCTCTGGCAAAACTCCTATGGAGTTTTATTAAAACCCTGGCCGTTGACTCTTAACAGGGACTATTAGAGTATAAAAAAATAAATGAGATAGAGACTGAGCATAGGAGTAGGGGTTGCTTCACTTAACGTAACACATTGTGTGAATGAAAACTTACTTTCTGTCTCCATTTCTTCTCAACTAAGAACAGCATGTCTGAGGATGTGTGGGAAAAGTTGCACGCAACCTACAAGTGAAGATACTTAAGTTCACAAACTCGTAGTTTCTTTTCCCATGAAACTGTGAGCAAACATTATTTTTTAAGAAGGAAGGGAGGGGAAGTAGAGGAATGAAACCACGCATTCTAAGATACTTCTGTACGAGAGTATTGTTTCATTTAGCTGGGAATAGTGCATGTGCCCGGCAAAAGGAGTACATTTTGAAATAAGGGCATAAGAGCTGCGACCACAAACATTCACACTCTCGCTTTGCTCGCAAAACCCACGTTTTAACGTTTGTGCGCATGCCTGAAATACATGAACGCGCATTTCTCACGCAAGCGTGGGACTGTGAATCACCACCACGTGTGCCCTCATTTCTGAGCACTGGAAACATGCTCCCTGCTAGCACTGGTCAGGAGTACCTTCCATGAGCAAACAGAACACCATCAAAAGCTATTGCAGAAGCAAAAGAAACAAGAGCAGGTTACTGAGAGCAGTTTACCACTTTGAAGGAAATGTCTGAGACTGGTACTGACCCAGAAACCCTTTATCAATGGCCTATGAATTTTTACTTAATAAAATTTTGGTAAGCCTCAGTTAATCTTGAGGAATGTATCAGTATGGAAACAATCTGCTTCAAAGGATGGTTAATCTGTTCCAGTGTGATAAACGTTAAATAAGGGTAATTAATTCCAGATTTTTAGATTCAAGAACTTAAGCTTCTGACTGGCCAATCACATACATACAATGGTAAAATAATTCAGGAAGTCTGATCACATCTCACATGCCCCACCAGAGGCCTCATCTACCAGTGCTGTGGTTTAACAATCATAAAAGAAATAATCTCATTCTCAGAGCAACATGACAGCACAGACATTATACCTAAAATCATCCATCCCACATCTAACCATCTATCAAAACCAAACTGCTTGCGCATTCACCTTGCAAGGGTTTCTGTAAACCATATGCTCTTTCACACACCTTTGCACATGTATGTAAGTCTTCATCATGATTTCCTGTTGGAGGCACTCAATTTATATCATCCAGATCAAAGTAGATGTAAAATCAGTAAAATCTCGAATCAAATCTGGCAACCTTGGACTTAACATTAAATAATTCATCCATGTGTACACTTCTTAGATCTCTTCATACTTTGGGAAGTGAAGTCTGACATTCAAAATTAAGAGGTTCACTACCATAAACCAGTATTTATCCAGGCAGGAACTGTTACAGTAAAATACACTTTTCCCCTATTTAACTAAATGATACCAGGAGACAACCAAATCATCCAGGTGTCCTTTAGCAACTGTGGAGAGCGGTTAGATTAAGTAATGCCAGTCTGCCAAAAGGCACAGTGAGAAAGGACGCTTAGAGGGCTTGTGAAAAATTGGGTGCTTGGGCAATTGAAGTTTTCATACTTTGTTTGACTGTTCTAAATGAAGTACTTTCACAAAAGTCACCTTCACAGAAAGAGCCACTATTTTTTCCATAATGTGATACTGAAAGGTTCTTCCAAAGGAGACAGAATTGGCTGGATGGAGAAAAGTTCCTCTTCTAACACTGAATTTTAGATCATTAAATACAGTGAGAAGACAGAAGGGATAGGAAATTCTTGATATTCATTATTCAAAGACACAGATACTCTCACTGAAAGAGAAATGAGCAAGACTACCACTTCTGAATGCTTCTCTCTGGGGAAATCTCTCATGAACTGCAAGTATGCAAAGAAAGGACAGAAATCTGTTGCTAGACATTAAACTTCTCTGGGCAAGCTGTGTAAAAGACCTATCAACACTGGGGATCTGCGCTTGCTTACATACCTGAGGTTCCCTTGAGCTCAAGACACTCTGGAAGTGGTGCATTCCCCAGCATTGGACAATTTTAAGGTTTGTGTTAGGCCATCTGGTTTAGACTGTGCTTTTGCCAAGAAAGGTTGGACTGGACAAGCCTTGCCGTCCCTTCCAAGCCAGTATTCCATGATTCATTTTGTTACAATCCTTAGGAATGACCAACCTTGTTAATAAAGAGTCCCTTTGAAGGAACCAAACAAAACCTCTTAGGAGAAGTCAGCTTTAACTCTTGACTGACTTTCCCCACCTTTGTGGAGCAGAGTCAGAGCCCCCTCAGGAATTCCTCTGGAGTTAAGCAACAGTCACACCAAGTTTCTAATGTTGACTCATTTTTGCCTTTTTCTGGCAATCCTCAAGAAACACAGAGAAAGACTCTCAAAACTGTGACCTCTTTACCCGGCCAATCAAAATAACGTGCTACACTAAAGTTTCCTCCTCCATGGCCTTACTTGTGCTAACCAGCCATTTAGGAAACCACTTCTTCTCAGGGAGAGAACAAAACCAAAACAAACAAGCAAACAAAAAGCAAACAAAAAAACCCCAACAAAAATAACAAAGGTCATGGTTTAAGCCCAGCCGGTAACCCAGAGCCACGCAGCCACTCACTTCCTCACCCCCTTCTTTCCTCCCCAGCTCCTGGAGGGATGGGGAGGACAATCAAAAGAATGTAACTCCCACGGGCTGAGATAAGAGCAGTCCAGTAACTAAGGTATAACACAAACCACTAGTGCTGCCACCAACAATAATAAGGACAAGCGAAATAAGAAGGGGACACAATTGCTCACCACCTGCCGACCAATACCCTCCCTTCTACTCAGGAGGGCTGTGCAGTTACTGCATGCCTGGACCATGCTGGTCTAAAACGAGCTGTGCACGTAGCTGTCAGCAGAAAGGACTCACTGAAGCTAACACCGGCTCTAAACTCAACCCTCACAAGCCCGCGGGCTTTGTATTGGAAGTAGTGCAGGGTCAGAGAGGCCGGGAAGGAATGCTTTGCAAGGCAGAATGCTCCAAGGTGCATCACTGAGCCTGAATCCTTCTCTCTCTGCTCTTCTGCATGTCTTAAGCACCAGCCAAGAAAATACCAAGTAAATTTTGAATGATTACAACCTAAATGCTCACGCATTGAAATGACACACCTGCGGGATTGCCCTGAGGCTCCGGGACAAGATCTGGGTCAGGATTTGGCCAAATCGGGTGGCCGCCGGCTACAGGCACAGCTGCAATCAAGCACATTTCCATCAGACGTCATCACCTACTTCGTTCTGAGATAGGGGAAATCCTAAGATTTAAGCTTGTTGCTGGTTGGGTAATTAGTTCGCATTGTTAACGTAATTAGTGATAATAGACTTTAATCGCATTGTTAGTGCAACCTAAGGGTTAACAAAGCGCAGGGCTTAGCACTTCTGAGAAGTCAGCTACTCTGGAGATAAGATCAGCCAATCCAAGGGGAGACTGAGCCCGCGCAACAGAAGAGAACAGGTGCAAGCCAGCTTTGTGGTTTGGACACGGTCCAAGGAGTAACTGAGCCTGCGCAAGACCAAAAGGTTACTTGCTGTGACGAAAAGGAGCCGTTAGCATTCATGCCCACGACCCCCACCAAAAAAACAATGCGCACGCGCAGTGGGAGGAGTTTATGTAAATAGTAATTATCATACGAAGCGGGAACAGGTTATGAATATGTGTAGAGCTCTCATGAATATGTAACCACAATACTATATATCTTTGCAGGACGGGCGGTTGGGGCGCGCAGGAGTTTGGTGGAGTGCTTGTGTGCCGGTCAGCGCTGAATAAACATACCTACTTTACAGCCTTAATCGGCTGATAGGTTGTAAAGTCCTTTCTGCGCACATCACTTTAACCTAGGAAGGTTTTCCTGTGGCGTGGCTGCACAAGGCTGGCTCTAGCTGCCGCTTGGGGCCCCACCACTCCTCGGGAAACGTCCCCGCAGTGGCTGCAGCCCCGTGCCTCTCGTTGCCAGTGGAGCTGGCTGCGCCTCAGCCAGCCCAGTCGCACCGCGACCCGTGCAGTGCGTACTGCCGGGGCTGGGTGCTGGCCCTTGCCCGCCTACCTACCTGATCCCCGTGCTTGCCACGAAGGAACCCCGACATGCCGGGCTCGCAGCATCACCAGAAAGATAACGAAGAAGCGGTGGACCAAGTCTCCCCGAAGCAGCAGCATGCCGCCGCTAACACGGCAGTTGCCGGCACTGCTGCCGCTAACGCCACAGCGCTGCTACCGGCAATGCTGTCGCTAAAACCGCTACCCCCCCCAGAGCAGCCGGTGCTGCTAAGGCAGACGCCGCCGCCAACGCAGGTGCCGCCGTTAAAGCCGCTGCTGCCGCTAAAGCCGCCGCTGCCGGCACTGCTGGAACGGTGCCTGCGGGACCGCGCATCCCCTCGCGGTGTTCGGCGGCTTTCTGTGACTTCACACACCAGTTCCCCAGCACGGCCCCAGCCCTGGGAGGGAAGGGAGTCTGAGTCTGCCCCGTGCTGACACCCCAGTGGGTCCGTGTGCAGCGGGGTCCCCTTCCCGAGGTACCGGCAGTGTGGACTCTGAAGTTAAGGGAACGAATGTGCCCCCTCTCCCTCTCTATTTTTCCCTATGAAATATTTTTAAACTAATATTAAAAAGAAAATAACGTCTGCTGTGGAGCACGCGACACCCAGGCAAAACTTACTTCCCTCTGTTGTCTTCTGCTGATACTGAAAAGATCCAGACATATTTTAGGCTTGCAGAGGGAATTGCCTGACAGAGGATACAGCAATAAAAGTAAAGCAAGCAAAACCGCAGTAGATTGGACCGATTTATCTGACACCAGTGACAGTAATCTAAAGATGCCGTAGGCACGAGCAAATGCTGCTCATATTTGGCTGCTCTGCTCACCTGCACTTTTGCATCTTGAGAAACGACCAGAAAAGACAGTACTCCAGGGAGCAAAGAGGTGGTGTGGAAGGAGCTCGGTGACTCCTTTAAGAGCCAGAAGCACCACACGCAGACCTGGGGACTGCACTCGTACCTCGTTGTAATGCCAGATAAAATCAGGGTGGCGTGTGGAAACTGTGGCTTCTGCCAAACAGTAATGGGAAAAAACCTTCTTCCACATTTCCCAGTGAGACTGGAGACCCACAGAGCATGTCCTGACAGTAGCCCATGTCCGCAGAGGCACTCGGGCAATGTAAAACTATTGCCTTGTGTTTGCTACAAGAGGGAAAAAAACTTTGCAGCAGGAGAGGGGCAGCCGGTGAGTGGCTGCGTGGTCCTCAGTTGCCAGCAGGGGTTAAGCCACAAGGTGTGGCTTATGTTTTTCACCTAGACCAGAGCAGTCCTTGCACCATGCAAGCAGTGTTCAGCTGTAGTTAAAGAATGACTGTGGTGCCAACACTAGCTTAGTTCCAAATCCAAAACAAAGTACCATCTGGGTTACTAGGAAGAAAATGAACCGTTAGTGGTTAGGCCTCTCTCCCCAGCTGAATTGGCTACAGCATCATTCTGTCCTCTATGAAGGAAGGAATTTCCCATAATCTTGCAGTTTGCCAAAAATGCAGAGCGGAATGCAAGCAACAAGATCACAGGTAATCCCTTAGTCTCTCAGCAGCCCAGGATGTGCTGTCTACTGGCAAACTGAAAAACGTCTAGTGCTTCAGTTTTTCTCCATGAATAGCGTGTACTTTCGACTGGTGACTCTGTGCACCCCCAAATGCCCAGGGCACTTGTTTCTGAAACCTGTTCTTACTTTTCCAGATACGAGTTAAAAATGATCCTGCCTTGACAAGAGCAGACCCAGCAGCAGACGTAGGCAGAGCAAAATCAGGAAGGAAAACGAGGGGTGACACTGCCGTAGAAAGTGAAAAGCACAAAAGTGACATCTCCCTAGCAGTGAACCCAGCAGAAATCACCCTTTAGGTGATGCCAGACAGACGCTATCCTCTTATGTGGGCAGGGATGAGCAGAGGAACTGAGTGCTGGTTTTGCCAGGCACTCTGAGAAAGGCCAACAGAAGGCTGTCCTGGCCCTGCAGTGCCATATCCAGCTTAGTGCCCTTTGTCTACTGAGGTCAGGTCTCCTTCCATGCACATGCAGAGCAGGCAGGAAAGCGTGCTGAGGGCCCTGAGGAGATGAGCCATGGGCAGGCGAGCAGAGCCCTAGGTGATGGGAGCAGGGCTTCCCATTTTCTGCCCACAGCTCCTATGTGCAGCCGGCTACCTGCACCCTATGGGCTGCCCAGCACTGTTCTGCAGTCTAGAACCTGCCTGGCACTGCAGCCACAGCAGGGCCTCAGTAGCCTCCTCTGTCCTCAGGCTCATGGCGGAAGCTTCAGCGGCTCAGACGTGTTTCGACAGACGCATGTCAGATGAGGAGAGGGGGATGCCCCACTAGAACCCGTCAAGGTGCTGGACCCAACCACCATTGCGTGCACATCCAAAACCACCTCCCCAGGCACCTAGGCACCCGCCCCGACTGCCACCAACTCATGCCCCACGGGTGTCCTGGTCAGCTCAGCGGGTGCTGCAGGACCTTCACATCAGCCTCGACAACTATGAGATTGAGGAACCATCCCCCCCAGCCCCCAAGGCCAGCGCCTCGATCGAGGCTCAGAGGCAGCTCCGTGAGGCTGCGGATTTGGGGTACACCACAAACACCCCCTAAAGCCAGCCATAAGTAAAACTTGGAGCAGCACAAAGCTGCTATCAGGCTGTCATGTAGGCACTCTGCTATGGTTTAGGCTAGAATCTAGTTAATTTTGTCTACAAAGGTCAGGTCTCCTTCCATGCACATGCAGAGCAGGCAGGAAAGCGTGCTCAGGGCCCTGAGCAGATGAGCCTTGGACAAGCGAGCAGAGCCCTAGGTGAGGGGTGCAGGGCTTCCCATTTTCTGCGCACAGCTCCTGTGTGCAGCCGGATACCTGCACCCTATGGGCTGCCCAGCGCTGTTCTGCACTCTAGAACCTGCCTGGCACTGCAGCAATAGCAGGGCCTCAGTAGCCTCCTCTGTCCTCAGGCTCATGGCGGAAGCTTCAGCGGCTCAGACCGGTATCGACAGACGCACGTCAGACGTGGGGAGCAGGATGCCCCGCTCGAACCCCTCAAGGCGCTGGACCCAACCACCATCGCGTGCAGATCCAAAACCACCTCCCCAGCCACCGAGGCACCCACCCCAACCGCCTCCACCACATGCCCCATGGGTGTCCCGGTCAGCTCAGCAGGTGCTGCAGAACCTTTACAGCACCATCGACGACTGTGGTTCTGAGGAACACTCCTCCGCAGCCCCCAAAGCCAGCACCTCAGTCGAGGCTCTGAGGCAGCTCCGAGAGGCTGCGGATTTGGGGTACACCACAAACACCCCTTAAAGCCAGCCAGAAATAAAACTTGGAGCAGCACAGAGCTGCTATCAGGCCGTCATGGAGACACTCTGCTTTGGTTTAGGCTGGAATGGAGTTAATTTTGTCTACCCAGGTCAGATCTCTTTCCATGCACATGCAGAGCAGGCATGAGCCCTGAGGAAATGAGCCATAGGTAGGTGAGCAGAGCCCTATGTGGTGGGGAGCAGGGCTTCCCATTTTCTGCCCACAGCTCCTATGTGCAGCCGGCTACCTGCACCCTATGGGCTGCCCAGTGCTGTTCTGCACTCTAGAACCTGCCTGGCACTGCAGCCACAGCAGGGCCTCAGTAGCCTCCTCTGTCCTCAGGCGCATGGCGGAAGCTTCAGCGGCTCAGGCCGGTATCGACAGACGCACGTCAGACGTGGAGAGGGGGATGCCCCGCTCGAACCCTTCTGAGCGCTGGACCCAACCACCATTGCATGCGCCTCCAAAACCACCTCCCCAGCCACCGAGGTGCCCACCCCAACCGCCTCCACCACATGCCCCATGGGTGTCCCGGTCAGCTCAGCAGGTGCTGCAGAACCTTTACAGCACCATCGACGACTGTGGTTCTGAGGAACACTCCTCCGCAGCCCCCAAAGCCAGCACCTCAGTCGAGGCTCTGAGGCAGCTCCGAGAGGCTGCGGATTTGGGGTACACCACAAACACCCCTTAAGCCAGCCAGAAATAAAACTTGGAGCAGCACAAAGCTGCTGCCAGGCCGTCATGGAGACACTCTGCTATGGTTTAGGCTAGAATGGAGTTAATTTTGTCTACCCAGGTCAGGTCTCTTTCCATGCACATGCAGAGCAGGCATGAGCCCTGAGCAGATGAGCCTTGGGCAAGCGAGCAGAGCCCTAGGTGGTGGGGAGCAGGGCTTCCCATTTTCTGCCCACAGCTCCTGTGTGCAGCCGGCTACCTGCACCCTATGGGCTGCCCAGCGCTGTTCTGCACTCTAGAACCTGCCTGGCACTGCAGCCACAGCAGGGCCTCAGTAGCCTCCTCTCTTCACAGGCGCATGGCGAAGCTTCAGCGGCTCAGACCGGTTTCGACAGGCGCACGTCAGACGTGGAGAGCAGGATGCCCCGCTCAGACCCTCTGAGTGCTAGACCCAACCACCATCGCGTGCGCCTCCAAAACCACCTCCCCAGGCACAGAGGCGCCCGCCCTGAATGCCTCCACCTCGTGCCCCATGGGTGTCTTGGTCAGCTCAGCAGGTGCTGCAGGACCTGCACAGCAGCCTCGATGACTATGAGAGTGAGGAACCATCCCCCCAGTCCCCAAAGCCAGCGCCCCAATCGAGGCTCTGAGGCAGCTCCGTGAGCCTGCGGATTTGGGCTACGCCTGAAAAACCCGGAAAGCCAATCCATAAATAAAACTTGAAGCAGCACAGAGCTGGTATCAGGCCGTAACTTAGACATTCTGCTCTGGTTTAGGCTTGGGTCCCCACGACTCCTCGGGAAACGTCCGTGCAGTGGCTGCAGCCGTGTACCTCTCGCTGCCAGTGTAGCTGGCTGTGCCTTTACGTAGCCCAGTCCCACCGCGACGAGTGAGTGCATTGCATACTGCCGGGGCTGGGTGCTGGCCCTTGCCTGCCTGCCTACCTACCTAATTCCCGTGCTTGCCACAGACGAGCCCGGACATGCTGGGCTCACAGGATTAGCAGAAGGATAACGACGACGTGGTGGAGCAAGCATCCCCGGAGCAGCACCATCTCGCCGCCGCCGCCGCTAGCAGGGCAAGCTGCCGGCACAGCTGCCGCTAACGCCGCAGCGCTGCTACCGGCAATGCTGTCGCTAAAGCAGCCGCTGCTGCCACTAAAGCCGCCGCTGCCGGCACTGCTGGAACGGTGCCTGCGGGACCGCGCATCGCCTCGCGGTGTTCGGCGGCTTTCTGTGACCTCACACACCAGTTCCCCAGCACGGCCCCAGCCCTGGGAGGGAAGGGAGTCTGAGTCTGCCCCGTGCTTTCACCCCAGTGGGTCCGTGTGCAGCGGGGTCCCCTCCCCGAGGTACCGGCAGTGTGGACTCTGAAGTTAAGGGAACGAATGTGCCCCCTCTCCCTCTCTATTTTTCCCTATGAAATATTTTTAAATTAATATTAAAAAGAAAGTAACGTTTGCTGTGGAGCACACGACACCCAGGCAAAACTTACTTCCCTCTGTTGTCTTCTGCTGATACTGAAAAGATCCAGACATATTTTAGGCTTGCAAGAGGGAATTGCCTGACAGAGGATACAGCAATAAAAGTAAAGCAAGCAAAACCGCAGTAGATTGGACCGGCTTCTCTCACACCAGTGACAGTAATTCAAAGATGCTGTAAGCACCAGCGAATGCTGCTCATGTTTGGCTGCTCTGCTCACCTGCACTTTTGCATCTTGAGAAACGACCAGAAAAGACAGTACTCCAGGGAGCAAAGAGCTGGTGTGGAAGGAGCTCGGTTACTCTTTTAAAGGCGAGAAGCACCACACGCAGACCTGGGGACTGCACTCGTACCTCTTTGTAATGCCAGATAAAATCAGGGTGGCGCGTGGAAACTGTGGCTTCTGCCAAACAGTAATGGGAAAGAACATTCTTCCACATTTCCCAATGAGACTGGAGTCCCACGGAGCATGTCCTGACAGTAGCCCATGCCCGCAGAGGCACTCGGGCAATGTAAAACTATTGCCTTGTGTTTGCTGCAGGATGGGAAAAAACTTTGCAGCAGGAGAGGGGCGGCCGGTGAGTGGCTGCGTGGTCCTTAGTTGCCAGCAGGGGTTAAACCACGAGGTGTGGTTTATGATTTTCACCCAGAACAGAGCAGTCCTTGCACCATGCAAGCAGTGTTCAGCTGTACCTAAAGAATGGGTGTGCTGCCAAGAGTAGTTGTCGTGGTTTAACCCCAGGCCGTAAATTAGAATCACGCAGTTTCTACTCCCGCCCCCCCCCCCGAGGGATGGGGAGGAGAATCGAAAGAATGTAACTCCCACGGGCTGAGATAAAAACAGTCCAGTAACTAAGGTATAACACAAATCACTACTGCTACCACCAATAATAATAATGATAAGGGAAATAACAAGGGAAGAGAATACGATACCGCCCGCTGGAAAAGAGCCCGACAGAAAAGAGGACGTGCCCTTCCGGATAACTCCCAGTTACATCCCCGGACATGACGTGCTATGGTATGGAATACCTCTTTGGTCAGTTTGGGTCAGGTGTCCTGTCCCTGCTTCCTCCAGGCTTCTCCTCCTCCCTGGCAGAGCATGAGACTCACAAAGTCCTTGGTCAGGGTAAACATTCTGACCAGCAACTGAAAACATCGGCTTTATCAGTATTATTCCCAGGCCGAAAGTCAAAACCACAGCACTGCACCAGCTACTAAGAAGGAGAAAAACTGACTGCTGCTGCTGAACCCAGGACACTAGTTTAGTTCCAAATCCAAAACTCAGCACCATCTGTGCTACTAGGAAGAAAATGAACTCTATTCCAGTCTAAACCAGAGCAGAGTGTCTCTGTTATAGCCAGACAGCAGCTTTGTGCTGCTCCAAGTTTTGTTGATGGCTTGTCTTTATGGGGTGTTTCTGGTGTACCCCAAATCTGGAGCCTCATGGAGCTGCTTCAGAGCCTCAGCCGGGTGCTGGCTTTGGGGGCTGGGGGTATGGTTCCTCAGCCGCAGAGTCATCTAGGGTGCTGTGCAGGTCCTGCAGGGCCCGCTGAGCCGACTGGGAGACCCATGTGGTCTGTGGTGGAGGCGGTCGGGGCGGGCGCCTCGGTGGCTGGCGAGGTGGTTCTGGACGTGCACGCGACGGTTGTTGGGTCCAGCGCTCATAGGGGCTCGAGCGGGGCATCCCGCTCTTCATGTCTGATGTGCCTCTGTTGATACCGGCCTGAGCCGCTGAAGCTTTGGCCATGCGCCTGTGAAGAGAGGAGGCTACTGAGGCCCTGCTGTGGCTGCAGTGCCAGGCAGGTTCTAGACTGTAGAACAGCGCTGGGCAGTGTGGAACAATGGTTAGCCGAACGTGGACACATGGAATACCAGAGACTGAACAATATAGGCCTTGTGTCTCATGAAAGGCTGCACAACCCAGGACGGGAGATGGCTGACTAACCATGGAACTATTCCTGATGCAACGTAGAGTGAAGAACTTTGCAACATGAAGTGAGGAACTTTGCAACAAAAAGAGTGAAGTAGAAGAAACTGCTTGCCTCAAGGAATGTGCCCTGCTGATGCAGAGATGTGCCTGAAGATACTAGCTTAGCCAATGGCAGTGTATAGATAGGCGCGTGAACAGATCTATGTAACCAATGAAGAAACAGCTAGGCGCGCATGGACTGTAATTATCAATATAAATATAGGAGCTTTGAGCAATAAAATAAGCAAGATATGTAACTCATATTGAGTGTATTCTTGACTTCGGCTGATCTTCTTCAACAATTGGCGCCCGAACAGGGACACTCCCGGAACACCCCAGGGACCCCCAGGGATGACAGGGACCCCCCAGGGACATGACCTCGGGACGCTGGCAGGCGGCAGGACTGCGGAGGACTCCCAAATCTGTGTCCGAACCTGAAACCACAGACAGGGAGGAGAGGATCAGAGTGCAGGAGAGGCATCTGCAAGAGGTGTGCAGACAGCTGGTTCCTGGTCAAGCGCGCGACAGGACCTGCACGGGTAAGACCGTCTTCTAAAATCGCCAAATGGATCGAGAGGCGGCACTCACACTTTTACAACAGATCCTCGCTAAGCCAGCAGCTTGTGTGAGTACAAAGAAACTCTGTGAGTTATGTAAATGGGCTCAAGAACAAGGACATTTAAAAGACCCCCAATTGATATTTAGTGTCCAAGAATGGAGGGAAGTGGGAAACTCACTTTGGGAAGCTACCATTCAAGGGAGTAAGACTGCTAAAGACTTGGGAGCCACCTGGAGGGAGGTTATGAACAATTTAGCCCTAATGATTTCTGAGAAAAAGATGGCAATGGCAGCTACTAAGCTGCTTGGTTCCGAAGTACGTCCCTCTTCGGAGTCTACTCGAATTTTTGATGATGATACCTCATGTACAGCAAAGGGGGTAATAACTGCGGTTAAAACATCTGCTGCAGAGGTGGCTGCCGAAAATACTAAAGCCGCAACTGAGGGAGGGTCAGACTGCCGGCCCCGGGCTGCTAAACTATGGTATCGGACTGATGGCCTTGGCTCCGACTCTGAGTTGACTGATTCTCTGTCACCCCCACCTGATACTAGTACTCGTATAGTGACCAGTACTCACAGTATCACAGTATGTTAGAGATTGGAAGGGACCTCAAAAGATCATCTAGTCCAATCCCCCTGCCAGAGCAGGAACACCTAGATAAGGTTACACAGGAATGTGTCCAGGCGGGTTTTGAATGTCTCCAGAGAAGGAGACTCCACAACCTCCCTGGGCAGCCTGTTCCAGTGTTCTGTCACCCTCACTGAGAAGAAGTTTCTTCTCAAGTTTAAGTGGAACCTCTTGTGTTCCAGTTTATACCCATTACCCCTTGTCTTATCATTGTTAGCCATTGAGAAGAGCCTGGCTCCATCCTCATGACACTCCCCCTTTATATATTTATATACACTAATAAGGTCCCCCCGCAGTCTCCTCTTCTCCAAACTATAGAGACCCAGCTCCCTCAGCCTTTCCTCATAAGGGAGATGCTCCACTCCCTTAATCATCTTTGTCGCCCTGCGCTGGACTCTCTCCAGCAGGTCCCTGTCCTTCTTGAACTGAGGGGCCCAGAACTGGACACAATATTCCAGATGCGGTCTCACCAGGGCAGAGTAGAGGGGAAGGAGGACCTCTCTCGACCTACTGACCACCCCCCTTCTAATACACCCCAGGATGCCATTGGCCTTCTTGGCCACAAGGGCACAGTGTTGGCTCATGGTCATCCTGCCATCCACTAGGACCCCCAGGTCCCTCTCCCCTACACTACTCTCTAACAGGTTGTTCCCCAACCTATACTGGAACCTGGGGTTGTTCCTGCCCAGATGCAGGACTCTGCACTTTCCCTTGTTATATTTCATCAAGTTTCTCCCTGCCCAACTCTCCAGCCTGTCCAGGTCTCGCTGGATGGCAGCACAGCCTTCTGGCATGTCAGCCACTCCTCCCAGCTTAGTGTCATCAGCAAACTTGCTGACAGTACACTCAATTCCCTCATCTAAATCATTGATGAATATATTAAATAATACTGGTCCCAGTACTGACCCTTGAGGCACTCCACTAGATACAGGCCTCCAACTGGACTCCGCCCCATAGACTACAACTCTCTGGCTTCTGTCCTTCAGCCAGTTCGCAGTCCATCTCACTACCTGATCATCCAGGCCACACTTCCTCAATTTAGCTATGAGGATGCTGTGGGAGACTGTGTCAAATGCTTTGCTGAAGTCAAGGTAGATCACATCCACCGCTCTGCCATCATCCATCCACAATGTTATTTCCTCATAAAAGGCTAGGAGGTTGGTCAAGCACGACTTCCCCTTGGTAAAGCCATGTTGACTGCCTCTCATAACCCTCTTATCCTTGACATGCCTTAAGATGGCATCAAGGATAAGGTGTTCCATCACTTTCCCAGGGATGGAGGTGAGGCTGACCGGTCTATAGTTACCCGGGTCCTCCTTCTTGCCTTTTTTGAAGACTGGAGTGACATTTGCTTTCCTCCAGTCCTCAGGCACCTCTCCCGTTTCCCAAGACTTGGTAAAGATGATGGAGAGTGGTCTAGCAATGACTTCCGACAGTTCCCTCAGCACCCGCAGGTGCATCCCATCTGGACCCATGGATTTATGGATGTCCAGATTGCTCAACTGGTCCCTAACCCATTCCTCATGGACTAAGGCAAACTGCTCCAGTGACCTGACTTCATCTGAGGTCTCAGGAGTACAGTGCTCTTCAGGACTGCCTCCGGCAGAGTAGACTGAGACAAAGAAGGCATTCAATAACTCTGCCATCTCAGTATCTTCTGTCACCAGGGCACCCATCCCATTCACCAGTGGGCCAACCTTGCCTCTGGTGTTAGTTTTATCAGCTATGTATTTGAAAAAGCTCTTTCTGTTGTCCTTGACCCCTCTGGCCAGATTTAATTCTAAGGAGGCCTTAGCCATCCTAGCTGCCTTCCTACATCCTCTAGCAGCAGCCTTATATTCCTCCCGAGTGGCCAGCCCCTCCTTCCATGACCTATAAACTCTGCTCTTCCACTTGAGCATACCCAGCAGTTCCTTATTCAGCCACGCAGGTCTCCTGGCCCTCTTCCTTGACTTCCTACGTGTCGGGATGCTCAGCTCTTGAGCTTGGAATAAGCAATCCTTGAATGCCAACCAACTATCTTGGGCCCCTTTACCTTCAAGCAGCCTTGCCCATGGGATTTCCCCTAGCAATTGCTTGAAAAGGCCAAAGTTTGCCCTGCTAAAGTCCAGGGTTGCAATTCTACTTGCTATTGTACTGGTCCTACCACACAAGATCCTGAATTCCACCATCTCGTGGTCGCTGCAACCAAGGCAGCCCTCAACCCTTACTGCTTCGATCAGACCCTCCTTGTTAGTGAGGATGAGATCCAGCAGCGCTCCTCTCCTGGTTGGCTGATCCACCATTTGGATGAGGAAGTTATCATCCATACACTGGAGGAACCTCCTGGACTGTGGCTGGGTTGCTGAGTAGTCCTTCCAGCAAACATCAGGGAAGTTAAAATCCCCCACGACGACCACGTCCTGTGACTGTGAGGCCGCTCTCAGCTGCTTGTAGAAGGCCTCGTCAACTTCCTCACCCTGATCCGGTGGCCTGTAACAGACACCCACAACAGTATCGCCCCTGCCAGCCTGCCCCTTAATTCTCACCCACAGACTCTCAACTCGCTCATCCCCTGTTCCTGGACAGAGCTCAGTACATTGCAGCTGCTCTCGCACATAAAGAGCAACCCCACCACCCCGCCTGGCTGGCCTGTCTTTCCTGAAAAGGACATAGCCCTCCATGACTATATTCCAGTCATGCGAGCTGTCCCACCACGTCTCAGTAATTGCCACCAGATCATAATCTCCTGACTTAACACAGGTCTCCAGCTCCTCCTGCTTATTTCCCATGCTGCACGCATTGGTGTACAGGCATTTCAAGGAGGGAGCTGAGCTCACCAATTTCACCCTAGGATTATAGGAGGCCTCCCGGTCTTCATCAATCCTAGAGTGCTGCCCCACTGGGGCAAGCCCAGTTACAACCCCATCCCCCTTCGAATCTAGTTTAAAGCTCTCCAAATGAGCCCTGCTAATTCATGCCCCAGCATCCTTTTGCCTCTGTGAGTTAAACCTTTCCCATGTGCCATCATCCGGACTGGAGCCTTATAAAACCAGCCGTTATCAAAGAACCCAAAGCCCTGCCTAAAGCACCAGTCTCGTAGCCAATTGTTTACAGACTGAATTTTCCCATTCAATCCCACATCATCACCGGAAGATGGAAGAACTGAGGAGAAGATCACTTGAGCCCCAGACTCTTTCACCATCCGCCCCAAGGCCCTGTAGTCTTTCTTCATCCCCCTCAGACTGCGGGAAGCAGCTTCCCCCCCACCTGTCTGGAAGACCAGCAGCGGGTAGTAGTCTGTCGGGTGCACCAGGCTGGGGAGCGCCCTGGTGATATCCCTGATCCGGGCTCCAGGCAAACTACACACTTCCCTATGATGAGGGTCAACTCTGCATATCGGGCCCTCTGTTCCTCTCAGAAGGGAATCGCCTACGACAATGACTTTTCTTTCTTTCTTGTCAGAGGCAGTCTTGAGGTGCGAAGTCGACCGCCTTTTCCTATGTGACCTTGTAGTCTGGCCTTGCACCACATCCTCACTTACCTCTCCATCAAGATCCAGGGCCTCAAACCTATTACTGAGGGGCACCTGGGGAAGCAGGGCAGGAAGGGAGGAAGGTTGCCCACGGTTCCGAACTGGAACTTGCTTCCAGCCCTCATCGTCTTTTTGGTCCCTTACCTCTGCGCGACAGCTACAGAGCAGGGGCTGTCTCGGGTCATCCCCCTCTGTCTGAGAGGACAGGGGGTCCATCCCCTTGTGGGGGGTATCTCCCTGGAACCGTTCCTGCTGACATGCTAGGGAGTTACTCCACCAGTCGATCTCCCTTTCACAGTCCCTGATGGTCCTCAGCGTCTCGACCTCCTCCTTAAGTTCTGCCACCAATCTAAGCAGATCTTCTACCTGCTCACACCTCACACAGGTGGAATGCTGGCCTCCCTCCCTCGGCAGCAGCAGGCTCTGGCACTCCCTGCAGCCAGAGACCTGAACAGCCACGGTTTGGGGCAGGGTCTCTGTCTGAGTTGCTACAGTCTCCTTACTGCAGGCTCTCCTTCTGGAGGCGACCATATTGGTCAGCAATCTGGGACACCAGCAACAGAGTCCACAACACAACCTGCTTGTTCCTTCCTGCGCCTGGTGGGCAGCGACCGGTCGCTGCCCTCCCAAAGGCTCTTTCAAGGCAAGGGGCAGGGGTGCGGTCGCCGGCTCCGGCTCTAGCTGTGCTAGCTCCGATCAGCTGACTGACTGCTAGGATCGAGTTGCAGCCGCTTTTAAATCTCCCGCCGTCACCGCGGGAACGCCCCCTGCCACGTCAGCCGCTCTCTCGCAAGGGCTGCTGGGGCTTCGGGGATCGGGAGATGTCGGGAATCGCGATGTCTCTGCGCTGTCCCCTCTGATTTTCCTAATCTCTTCTGACCCTCGTGGTCTCTGCAGCGTGCCGGCTCCGGCTCTAGCTGTGCTAGCTCCGATCAGCTGACTGACTGCTAGGATCGAGTTGCAGCCGCTTTTAAATCTCCCGCCGTGCCGCCTCTCTCTGCTGGGAGCCAAACCCCCTCTCGGTCTAAAACGCATCCCTCCGACCACCTATTGAGAAAGGTTGAACGTGGCATAGGGAAAAGAAGTGGTATACCAGTGGGAGATGCGCAGATCATGACAAGTGACGGGGTGATAGTGCTGCCTACAACGCCCTCTAGTCGTTGGTCTGGGGTAATTCGAGATGCCATTCTAGAGGGAGAGTGGCAAGCAGCGTCTGCTCTAGCTTATCCGGTTCAGACAGTAACATTACCTAATGGTCAGCCAGGACACCAGTGGCGTCTGTTTGACTGGAAGCTGATGCAGCAGCTGCGAGCCACTATCTCTGAGTATGGGCTTCATTCCGAACCAGCAAGGCATCTGATAACTTATGTCTTTAGCTCGGAAATTATGACACCTAATGATTGTATGTCATTGGCACGATTAATTTTATCACCTTCACAATATTCGCTTTAGGAGCGTGAATGGCAAAGCCAGGCTAATAAGCTTGCTATAGAACCCCGTGCTGTGGGAGATCCGTTGTATGGGCTTCATGTAGATATGCTATTGGGGCGGGGCAATTATGCTAGCCCTCAAGTACAATTGACCTTTTCTACAGCTATGCATAACGCGGCCGCAGAAACAGCGAAAAACGCAAATTTTCTAATCCCTGCTGATAAAAACCCACCTTCTTATACAGCGGTAAAACAGGGTCTGCAAGAACCTTACGGTAACTTTGTAAATCGTTTAGTCCAGTCCTTAGAACAGACTCTGGAATTGTCTGATGAGCTGCGAAAACAAATGCTTCGCATGCTTGCATTTGAAAATGCTAATCAGAAAGCTAAAATGCTGATAGCTACGCTTCCAAAAAATGCCCCCATAGATGAAATGTTGGAGAGAGTTGCTGTGAGCGAAACTAACCAACAAGCTGCCTTTCTTTCTGAGGCAGTTAAAGGTGCAGTCACCGCCCAGACCGAAATGCTCAAAGACGCTTTAAAAACGCAAGCACAAGCCTTTGTGGCGGCAGCCCTCAAACCACTGAATAAAGGTGGTGCTAGCTCAGCCCTGTGTTATCGCTGTGGAAAACAGGGATATATAAGAAGGGCTTGTACTGGTACTGTCTGCTGTAATCGCTGTAACTCAGATACACATGCTACAATTATCTGCCGCCGTTCGGGAAACGGACAGCGGAGCACGAGGGGCGGCCACGCTATGACAACAGTGGCCGCCCAGAGCCAAAGGATCCCCCCCAAAGTCAACACTCTCCCAGCCACAAGAGGGAGCCTGGGGATCGACTTGGCAACAGCTGTGAGCGTTACGCTTTTAGATCAAAAGCCCATAAAAATACCTACGACAACATATGGCCCAATACATGACTCCTTGCATGAACTCGGAGCTTTATTGCTGGGAAGATCCTCTTCTGGATTCAAAGGCATAATAATTATACCTGGTCTCATTGATGCCAACTATACTGGCCAGATTCAGATTGTAGCATATACCCTGTATCCACTGATGTATATTCCACAGGGAAGCAAAATTGCACAATTAGTACCATTAATCAACCTTACTGCCAAATTTAAAAGCGAGCTACCAAGACAGTTACCTGAACGGGGAAGTGCAGGTTTTGGCTCAACGGGAGATATAGTCTGCCTAACTCTTAATATGCAACAGCGTCCAGTACAAAATGTCACCTTTTTCTATAATGGGGAACAAGCACTCATAACTGCTATTTTAGATACAGGAGCTGATGTGACTATTGTCTCGAACAGAAACTGGCCATCTCACTGGCCACTACAGAAGGGAAAATCTGGTGTCTGTGGAATTGGACGTATGTCTCTTGCTATGGTAACTAATTATCCTGTGACTATCATGATGGAGAACAAGTCAGCACAAGCTTTAGTAACTGTCTTACCATTACCAGAAGGAACACATGCATTGATTGGTCGAGAAGTATTGACTCAATGGGGAGTCCTCCTCACGACACCAGACACAGTTTTTTGGCAGCGGCCTCTGTAACGCAGCCTCCCATTTTACCACTAACTTGGGTAACAGATAATCCTGTTTGGGTTGAGCAGTGGCCGCTGACTACTGAACGGCTGCAAAAGCCACATGAATTGGTACAAGAACAATTAATTGCAGGACATATTAAACAATCCACAAGTCCTTGGAACACACCCGTCTTTGTAATCCCCAAAAAACCAGGGAAGTATAGACTTTAACATGACATACGTTTTAAATGAATTACGTAAAATTAATGATCAAATGCAAGCTATGGGAGCACTTCAACCTGGTTTACCCTCTCCATCGATGTTACCTCAAGGTTGGCCCCTACTCATAGTGGACTTGAAAGACTGTTTTTTCACTATTCCACTCCATCCAGCAGACACACAGCGCTTTGCATTTACTTTGCCTGCTATAAATAAAGCCAAGCCATCAAGTCGTTATGAATGGACAGTCCTTCCCCAAGGCATGAAGAATAGTCCAACAATGTGTCAGTTGTATGTTGCCGCGGCATTACAGCCGCTATGTCAAAAATGGTCAGACACTTTATCATTATATGGATGACATTTTGCTAGCTCGTCCATCAGGCTTCACAGCATCGGATGTTACTTGTTCTACAAACTACGCTATCACATTTTGGGTTACAGATTGCACCTGAAAAAATTCAAATGAACAAACCATAGAACTACCTTGGCTGGGTTATAACTGATAGCATGGTTCAGCCACAAAAGACTGTCATTAATACTAACATTAAAACCCTTACAGATATGCAGACTTTCATGGGTGACTTACAATGGGTGCGTCCGTTGGTTGGTATCACTAACGAACAATTACTTCCCTTACGACCATTGTTAAAGGGTGTTGATGCAAGTAAACGGCTCTTTCTTTCAGCTGAACAAAGACAATGTATTGAACAGATCAGCCGGCTGATTTCATCCCGCTGGGCAGGTCGTCGTCGCCTAGGTCTGCCTCTTCAACTACTGGTAGTCTCTCGTGAATCTGCTGTATTTGCCGTTATTATGCAGTGGCAAAAAGAAAAGGGGGGAGAGGAGTTGGTTATTTTGGAATGGGTATTTTTGCCATTGCAGTCACGTAAGAGTATACAGACACGATTGGAGGTGGTTGGGCAAGTGGTAAAGAAAGGGAGAATGCAGCTGGTAGCAAAAGCAGGGACGGAACCTGACAGTATTCACATCCCAGTGGCAGCAGAAGATTTTGAATGGGCATTGTGGCATTCACTGAGTTTACAGTTAGCACCGTTAAATTATGCGGGTACGGTATCAACAGAGGCACCTGGCGGAAAGGAAGCACATTTGTTACTATCACTATCGCATCAGTGGGTGGCATGACCAAAACTGTCTCCAGTCCCCCTCAAAAATGGTTTAACAGTATATACTGATGCAGGAAAGAAATCTAGATGTGCAGTGGTTGCTCGGTTTCAGCATGATCGATGGGTACATCATATGCTGTTTGCCAGGTCAGATGACACCTTGCAAACCCTAGAATTGGCAGCAGTATGTTGGGCAATGTCTCAATGGTTAGATATACCTCTCAATATAGTAACAGATTCCCTATATGTAGTGGGAGTAACCCAACAAATTGAAGATGCCTTTTTGAGAGAAAAAAACCCCACCCGCTTATTAGAATTGTTCCAACAATTGCAATGAGCTATCCGACAGCGTTGGTTACCATATTGTATCATTCATATCCGCAGTCACAAATGGTACCAGGGTCTAGGGGAAGGTAACGCTGTGGCAGACAAACTGGTTAGTATGACAATCCACAATCCACTGAGTCAGTTCGAAGCAGCTCGAGCTGCACATGCTCAGTTTCATCAAAATGCCAAAGGACTATGCAGGCAATTTCGTTTAACTATTGCTGAGTCCCAACAGATTGTTCAGAGTTGTCCTCAGTGCAGTCACCATGGACCAGGTTTAGGAATAGGAGTAAATCCGCGAGGCTAAAAAAAGGCTCTAGAACTCTGGCAAATGGATGTTACCCATGTATCTGAATTCGGGCGACTGAAATATGTCCATGTCACTGTAGATACTTTTTCTAAATTCATGTGGGCCACAGCTCAGACAGGAGAAAGGGCCCTACATGTTTGTAAGCATCTGACCAGTTGTTTTGCAGTTATGGGTGTCCCCAAATGTATAAGGTCTGATAATGGACCTGCTTATGTGAGCGAGTCGATAAGAAAATTCTTGCTAATGTGGAATGTAAAACACATAAGAGGTTTGCCAAATTCACCAACAGGTCAAGCGATTGTTGAACGATCTAACTGCGTTTTGAAAGATTATCTGCAGAAATTTGTGTCGATCAAAGATCCAAAAGAACATCTAAACAAGGTCCTTTTTGTACTTAATCATTTGTGTGTGTTTGGGGACAATAAGGAACCTCCAGTAGTTATCCATAATAACTGTGTAACTAAGGAAGTGCAAGAAAATACCCTTAGAGTAAAATATCGGAACCCCAAAACGGGACTATGGGAAGGCCCTGCTGTAGTTATCTTTAATGGGCGAGGATATATGTGTGTTTCGACTCCAACGGGTCCCCTTTGGATTCCGAGTAAGTGGACTCGTGCAGCTACTGAAGACCACGTTTCAGAAGAAGCTCACGTCGCCAGGGTTGTAGATGACATCTGTGATATGCCCTGAATGTCAATCATGTGAACCATGGGTATTAATGCGATGTAAACAGTGTGATGATCAGGTGTGGGTAAGATCTGTTTTTTGTTATAATCAGGGTTGTCATTGATGTAAAGTATATGCACGACATAAGGCAAGTGATCTCACTCATCTTTTGTCTCTTACTCGTGAGAATAGACCAGAACGGTTGACAGCAGCCTACTTAGATCTACTAGAAAACTTTGAAAAACAAGCCTGTGATAGAGAGATAGCTGGTGTAGAGTGTTCAAGAAAATTGCTAGTGCCATATATCTGGACTGTCTCAGCCAGTCAGTGGGAAGAAACTAAAAAGAAGTGTGCTAAATGCTTTGCCTGGAAATTGAAGTACAAGAAACGGAGAACAGGAAAAAGACAACAATCATGGAACACATAAGTGTTCTAACGTTGTTCTTTCCGATTCTCTGGGTCACGACAGGACAAGGGTTATTGACTAAGATTCAGTGACGTCAAAACATGTGGATAACTTTGGCTAACCTTACAGGTCAGGACTCACTGTGTATAAGTTTAGCCACGCCAGGAGACCCCTTCCGCACATGTCTGATAGGGGTCCCTGAGTGGGAGCCGTCTGCCTTTAGAAATTTAGTTAACAATGTAACAGTACTAAACTATGCTACCATATTGCCAGAATGTAATACTACTTTTGCTACAAAACCAGGGCAATGGGACCCTTGTTGGCAAGGAAAGGTTATACATGCACTTAATGTTACAATAGGGCCCCCGGAAGAATTAGATTTGCTAGGCTCTACAAACACCTCGGGAGGATGGATTATGTTTGAACCCCCCACCATTGATGACTCTAATACAAATTCCAAAAGATGGGCCACCGTAGACCCGCATAGTAACTTAGCAACTGACCCTTTCAAAATATATTCTAAAGTTAACGAAACAGGGAAACCACCCTGAAAATTGCCCAATGGCACCTTTTTAATTTGTGGGGACCGAGCATGGAATGGAGTTCCAGCAAGTCCACATGGGGGACCGTGTTACTTAGGCAAACTGACCCTTTTTCACCCTACTCTTCATCAGTGGTTAAATCTTACCAATCATGCGAAGAATTACAACAGAGCTCATCGAAGTGTTCACGAACTAGAATGCCCACCAAACCTTTTTGCCTACCTTTTGGAACAAAGGCACAACATGGCTAGCATCATTCTTTTCACCGGGGGTAGCTGCCGCTAAAAGCTTAAAATCGATGTGACTACTAGCTTGTTGGGCCCGTGAAGAGTTAAATTTGATATCACAGATGTTAGATGATCTATCAGAAGATGTTGTTAGAGTTCGTCATGCAGTTTTGCAGAATAGAGCAGCTATTGATTTCTTATTACTAGCACAAGGTCATGGCTGTGAAGATTTTGAAGGAATGTGTTGCATGAATCTATCAGAACATTCTGAATCTATTCACAAAAAACTACAACAATTGAAAGAGAGGTAACATGCTCTGAAACAAAGTGATAATGTCTTTGGCGATTGGTTAGAGGGTCTCTTAGGTTGCTGGGGACTAACCGGATGGGTACGTAGTTTCATTAAGACATGTATATATGGATTAATCACTTTTGTTGTATTTTTATTGCTTGTGCCTTGCCTGTTGCAATGTTTACAGCGCTTTCTTAGTAGATCAATGAGCAAGATTTTGATTGCACAACAAGAAGAGGCCTGGGTTGTGCAAAAGAAAAACGGGGGAATTGTGGAACAATGGTTAGCTGAACGTGGACACATGGAATACCAGAGACTGAACAACATAGGCCTTGTGTCTCATGAAAGGCTGCACAACCCAGGACGGGAGATGGCTGACTAACCATGGAACTATTCCTGAAGCAACGTAGAGTAAAGAACTTTGCAACAAGAAGCGAGGAACTTTGCAACAAAAAGCGTGAAGTAGAAGAAACTGCTTGCCTCAAGGAATGTGCCCTGCTGATGCAGAGATGTGCCTGAAGATACTAGCTTAGCCAATGGCAGTGTATAGATAGGCGCGTGAACAGACCTATGTAACCAATGAAGAAAGAGCTAGGTGCGCGTGGACTGTAATTATCAATATAAATATAGGTGCTTTGAGCAATAAAATAAGCAAGATATGTAACTCATATTGAGTGTATTCTTGACTTTGGCTGACCTTCTTCAACAGGGCAACCCATAGGGTGCAGGTAGCCGGCTGCACCCAGGAGCTGTGGGCAGAAAATGGGAAGCCCTGCACCCCTCACCTAGGGCTCTGCTCGCCTACCCATGGCTCATCTCCTCAGGGCCCTGAGCACGCTTTCCTGCCTGCTCTGCATGTGACTGGAAGAAGACCTGACCTCAGTAGACAAAGGGCACTAAGCTGGATATGGCACTGCAGGGCCAAGACAGCCTCCTGTTGGCCTTTCTCAGAGTGCCTGGCAAAACCAGCACTCAGTTCCCCTGCCCATCCCTGCCCAGACAAGGGGATAGCCTTGGCTCTCTGTCTGGCACCACCTAAAGGGTGATTTCTGCTGGTAGGTTCACTGTTAGGGAGATGTCACTATTGCGCTTCTCACTTTCTATGGCAGTGTCACCCCTTGTTTTCCTTCCTGATTCTGCTCTGCCTACGTCTGCTGCTGGGTCTGCTCTGGTCAAGGCAGGGTCATTTTTAACTCATATTTGGAACCGTAAGAACAGGTTTCAGAAAGGAGTGCCCATGAATTGAGAGGCTAGTTTACACTGGAATACCCTATCTCTAAATGCTGCATGGTCAGTAGCAGCCATCTCATACTGAATTTTCATAATCCTTCCCCCCTGCTCGAAAGCTCACCTTCTTCTCTTCCTCCACAGGTGGATCACACAGCAAAATACTATCCCAAGCAGCATGGAGCCCAAGACTGCCATGATGCCTTCTGTGCAGAGCTTCCAGAATCCAGTCTGATCAGCAGCATTTCGGTTTTTCTTGTCACCCCCACCTGCAGGCAGAATTCTGTATGCTGCACACGAATGATAATTTTTCACAAGAGATCTGACACCACCAGGAAATGTTTTTTCTCACTCTCTTCAGCAAACTTCCTGGGACTGCGACATTTCCTTGGTTTCAGTAGAAGCAAAGGCAACTGCCAGAGCTGCTGCAAATGAATGCACCCTGGAGCTTCTCCCCAGGGTACAACCTCTGCTCCTCTCAGCTTTGCCCTGCACTCTGGGATAACCATAATCCAGTTTTCCCAGTGTTACAGGTTTGCTCCCCCTTCCTGGTGATCCTTCACATTTGCACACCATTTCTTATGCGTTCACCCACCTTCCCTTTGCAAGGCTTGCTAGCCCTGCTGCCTGGAGGCACTCTCTGACCCTCTGGGACAAGTTGTTCCACTGAGCATAACTCATGAGGCCAGATGGGGAGCACATGGGGAAGAGCAGCAGGGTGATCGACTGCCTCTCTAAGCGAGACAGACAAAACCCACCCCTGCATCAGGGAGTGCCAGCCCCAGCTCTCCCTCCCCAGGTGATGTACACCCCAAAGGGACAGAGTCAGATGCCCTCAGGAGACACCTGAGCCTCACTCTCCCTCTTTGCCTTTTCTCCAGCATGGGCATTGCTTGCATGCCCCCAGTTTTCAGGACTTATCTCCCACTTATGGCCCCCCGCAAGCAAGACTTTGTGGGTTCTTTTGAAAAAATCATGTATCCTGGCATGGATATTCCCCAGGCTTGGGCAGCACTGACAAGAATCAGAGAAAGGTAAAGCCTCAGCATGGCTCGGGCACAAAGGATGCAGGACAGTGCCGGTTCTCCCTGAGCCATGCACAATCCATCAGGGCTTCCCTCTGGACCTCGGTCCACAGGAGCGATCCCCCTCTGTTGTGCCTAAGGGGACTCACAGCGGGCTCTGGGATGCAGGGGCTGTGGGAGGTACATTCAGTTAAGAGTCATGTTTCCCATCACCTGCTGAAAGTCGTTCAGATGGCCGCCTTCCCCAAATGGCTAAATTCTAACTCTCCCATGAACCGGTGCAGGCACCAGGGGATGCAGTAGCCTGCAGACACGCAGTGACTTTGACTTATGACGCTGGATGACCGAAGGACAGCAATTACCTGGCTCGCCTACTGACGAATAGGCCCCCCTTCTTCCACTAGAGGCTGGCGCTCCCTGCCTTTCGCCTTCCTGAAGCGCCTCCAGTGTCTCATAGTTCATCTCTTTCAAAAGAAGGTGGGTCAGTTTGATTACAAGGAGCTGTTCCTCATAAGAACATGGTATCTTCACATGGCAATACTTCTCAAAATACATTCCTAGCACTTAGAAACATCCTGGGCATTTGGGGGTGCAGAGAGTCACCAGTCCAAACAACACACCATTCATGGAGGAAAAACTGAAGCACTAGACGTTTTTCAGTTTGCCAGTAGGCAGCACATCCTGGCCTGCTGAGAGACTAAGGGATCGCCTGTGATCTTCTTTGCTTGCATTCCACTCTGCATTTTTGGCAAACTGCAAGATTATGGCAAATTCCTTCCTTCAGAGAGGATGGAAAGACGCCGTACCCAATTCAGCTGGGGAGAGAGGCCTTCTGAGAAGCACTTTCCATCGTGCCAACTCAATCATGCGGAACGAGTAACGGACACACACGGTGGACTAAAATGCAAGCTCTTGCAGCCACACTCTGGAAAGGTCTCAGGTGGCAGCAAAGAGCCCACAGTCCTCCAAAACCAGACCTCATGGCTGCCTTCCAGTATCTGAAGGGGGCCTACAAGGATGCTGGGGAGGAACTCTTCATTAGGGACTGTAGCGATGGGACAAGGGGTAGGGATTCAAACTTAAATAAGGGAAGTTTAGATTAGATATAAGGAAGAAGTTCTTTACTGTGAGGGTGGTGAGGCCACTGGAATGGGTTGCCCAGGGAAGTTGTGAATGCTCCGTCCCTGGCGTTGCTCAAAGCCAGGTTGGATGGAGTCTTGGGTGGCATGGTTTAGTGTGGGGTGCCCCTGCCCATGGCAGGGGGGCTGGAACTAGGTGATCTTAAGGTCCCTTCCAACCTTAAGCATTCTGTGATTCTACAAAAACCACAGCCAAGTCACCTAAAACACAAGTAGAAAGAGACAGCTAAACCACCCAACACTGAATTCACAGCCCTGCACTTTAGCTGCCTTCAAACTGGGTGCCCCATCACTTGTCATCTGTCCCGGACCCCAAAGTGTCACTGAGAGTCTCCAGACATCAAGGAGAGCAATGGGGCTGGGTCAGACTGCGAAGCCGGAGTGCTCCGGCCCTGGCCATAGCACGCCTGCAGCCCCAGCCAAGTCTGCTGGTCTCAGCGACCCCAAGCTGCCCACGCATCCTGTCCGCTGCCCAAGGCCACTCTCCCCTGTGGCGACTGGCAGGATGCTGGCCCTGTCATGGCTTATCGGGAATCAGTTCCTTGGCAAGCCTCTCCCATTCCTGCTGTGTAGGCAACTCCTTATCTGTACATGCATCTAAAACCTCAGCTTCCCAAGCCTTCCGGTCAAGAGTGACATATACCCACCTTGTGCTGCTTCATCCAAGTCTGTCATGATTCTCCTTAGGGCATCTGATGACCCCTTTGAAGATTCCCTTGTTTCATCTTCAGACTTTGCTCCTTGAGGACCCAAATGGAAAGTACAAAGTTAAATTCCACGCAAGTAAAGTACTGAAAACCAGTGTGTAGTCCGTGAAGCGAGTCAAAGCTGACTACTCTGCCCTGTGGTCCCATGAAAGCTCCAGCGCGGGATCCAGCTGAGAAGCTGGAAGAGCCCTTCCTGTGCCCACATCTGCAACCAAAGACCCATGAGATGTTTCCGTCACACGCTGTGATAAGACACTGTTGTAAGCGAGCAGCAGAACATATAAGGGAATCACCTAATGGCATGACACACACACGCAGGTCTATATTCTCCCACCTGCAAGAGATGCCTTGCTCACGTTTGGGCTTTGAGTGGGCAGCTCTGAAAGGAAGTAAAAAGCCATGACGTACCCATGCTGTCTCCCTGAGAGTCAGCCTTGGAATCCAGCCAGGAAGATGGATATCCCTCACCTCCGGCCACATCTGCGAACAAACAGTACAGAGAAGCTTCCTTGAAATATTTCAATGTGTTTCCTCACATCCGAACAGCAGTGAATGCAGCTCAAGCACGGGATTGCTCCATGGCACTTGTCTCCCCCTTCTACTCAGGAGGGCTGTGCAGTTACTGCATGCCTGGACCATGCTGGTCTAAAACGAGCTGTGCACGTAGCTGTCAGCAGAAAGGACTCACTGAAGCTAACACCGGCTCTAAACTCAACCCTCACAAGCCCGCGGGCTTTGTATTGGAAGTAGTGCAGGGTCAGAGAGGCCGGGAAGGAATGCTTTGCAAGGCAGAATGCTCCAAGGTGCATCACTGAGCCTGAATCCTTCTCTCTCTGCTCTTCTGCATGTCTTAAGCACCAGCCAAGAAAATACCAAGTAAATTTTGAATGATTACAACCTAAATGCTCACGCATTGAAATGACACACCTGCGGGATTGCCCTGAGGCTCCGGGACAAGATCCGGGTCAGCATGTCGCCCAATCGGGTGGCCGCCGGCTACAGGCACATCTGTAATCAAGCACATTTCCATCAGACGTCGTCATCTACTTCGTTTAACCTAGGAAGGTTTTCCTGTGGCAGGGCTGCACAAGGCTGGCTCCAGGTGCGGCTTGGGGCCCCATCACTCCTCGGGAAACGTCCCCGCAGTGGCTGCAGCCCCGTGCCTCTCGTTGCCAGTGGAGCTGGCTGCGCCTCACGCAGCACAGTCCCACCGTGACCAGTGCGTACTGCCGGGGCTGGGTGCTGGCCCTTGCCTGCCTGCCTACCTAATCCCCGTGCTCGCCACGGATGAGCCCCGACATTGCGGGCTGGCAGGATCACCGCAAGGATAACGACGACACGGTGGACCAAGCCTCCCCGGAGCTGCACCATGCCGCCGCCGCTAGCAGGGCAAGCTGCCGGCACTGCTGCCGCTAACGCCGCAGTGCGGCTGCTGGCACTGCTGTCGCTAAAGCAGCCGCTGCTGCCGCCGCTAAAGCAGCTACCGCCACTGAAGCCGCCGCTGCCGGCACTGCTGGAACGGTGCCTGCGGGACCGCGCATCACCCGGCGGTGTTCGGCGGCCTTCTGTGACCTCACACACCAGCTTCCCAGCACGGCCCCAGCCCTGGGAGGGAAGGGAGTCTGAGACTGCCCCGTGCTGACACCCCAGTGGGTCCGTGTGCAGCGGGGTCCTCTCCCCGAGGTACCGGCAGTGTGGACTCTGAAGTTAAGGGAACGAATGTGCCCCCTCTCCCTCTCTATTTTTCCCTATGAAATATTTTTAAACTAATATTAAAAAGAAATTAACGTCTGCTGTGGAGCACACGACACCCAGGCAAAACTTACTTCCCTCTGTTGTCTTCTCTCATTACCATAATCTTCTGTATTTTGTTTTATTACAATTAAATGACACTGTGAAGTTAATGCTGTATGAAAAGAGGACAGTGTTTGTAAGAAGGCATTGCAGATATGAATGTTAAAAGCTTTATGCAGTTTTAAAAGAGCTTTCAAAAGAGTACCCGACAACCTCACTGAGGCACTAGCATCTGTACTAAAAGCAATCAAGGTTGTAGAAAACACACGGGCGCAACGGGATAAATCCGCGTTGCTTCTGTGTGTTTGCCAGGCTTTCCGGAGAAGCGTTAGTGGCCTTGTAACCAGTGAGTCCTGGTGTGTTTTAGGTGAGTTACTGCTTCAGTGATGTCCTTTTCCTTACCCTACCATGTGTAATTTTTTACTTCGGTCAGAAAGAGATGTTCCAGGACGGAAATCTTTCTTTCTCAAAGAAAAGGGCAGAGAAGCGCCAGACCTAACCCTGAAGTAAGGAGCTACTGTCCCTGGAAGGCGTAACCTGGGCTGGGGGGCGGCCGTGGCTCACCCGCTCCCTCTCCGGTAGAGAAGAAGAAAGTGCTGCCGCCAAGCGACCAAGCTTCAGTACTGCAGCGGGGGGTGTGTGTGGGGGTGTGGGGGAGCGCGTTTTGTGGCACTGCCATCGGCTCAGGCCGCGGTACTGCAGGCCGGGCACGAGTCGTAGTTTTGTTGCCGGTTTCATGTGGTTTTCTGCGGGATTGTTAATAATTTAATCCAATTTTGCTGTGCACAGCCTTAAGTATAGATGTCTAACCTAACGCCTTCGTTTTAAAGGCAGAAACCTAGTAACAATTGAAATCCCCAGTGGAAGGTATTCTGCTGTTCTGGTTAAAGAGAAACAATCGTACATTGGGGGAACAAAACAGCACTAAGGTTTTAGGGTGAGAGTGTGATATTTGCATTCTTAATCATCACGGTCTTAATCATCTAGGTCCACAAATAACTAATATTTCTTCAAGCAATTTTCCCGAGGTTATTACCTTACAATCTACAGCCTAGTTAGGTTTATAAATGAAAATTTGGCACCAGAAATTGGGACAGTGAGGTCAGATGTAATCTTTTGCTAAGTATATGTGGGACTGAACAGTATAAATAACCCTTTATCTCTGCTTTGAAAGCTAAAAGAAACAGGTTTTTTCAGGTCCCATAAGATTTTTCCTTTAGCTGAAAGTAGTTTTTCCCAGGGTTTTAACCGGTTCATTTCTGTGTGTGCACACACTATGGTTCACTCATTAACTGGTTCACTAATGTTAACTGAAGACTAATGTCTTATTTAAAAATATTCTGCCATCACCCTGCACCCACATGCTGCAGCTCAAAGCAGCAGAAGGCCTTTGGCTTCCTGCAGCGTCATTTAAAGACTTATAGAAGTAGATACAACTTTAACCTACATCTTTATTCACTATTTTAATGTGCAGAATGTCCTGGTAACTAGATACCTTACCCCTAATAAATAAAGATTATTACAGGATTGATGTATAGGTAACAAATCTAAACTTTTCTTGGGTTTAGTTTGAGAATTATAACATGAAAATTTAGACACTATAAAAAAGAAAAAAAAAAAATCCACAAATCCCTATTTTCTAAACAGCATTAACTCACAAGAAAACCATCACAATTCTCACAGTCAAAGAATCACAAGGGAGCAGGATCCCCATTAAGCTCATGTGGGTAACTTTGCATTCCCAATCTTTTGCACTTTTTTTTTGTTTTTAATAATTTTGTAACTGACTTCGAACATCCAGACTGACATTATGCTTGTAATCACAGAAGAAGTGACGTTTTCTCATGTTTTTCCCCCTTCAATTACCATATAGATAATTATAATTCTACATTTAGGTTTCTGCGTGTAGTAACTTTTCCTTCCAGTCTTAACGGAAATGAGCAAGAGAAATTCATGAAGGCTGGAATATACAGAGTCTTACAGATCATGAATCAGTTGCCAGGTTATGGTTTACTGTGACATAGGCAAGGCAAAGGGCAATAAACACTTAAACGAAACAATACTGCATGAATAGAAAACCTATTTTCTGCGTTAAAAATTATATCAGAGAAAAATTACATCAAATGCTTTGGTAAGTATTCTGCTTGAAGGTATTTTAAAAGAAAGAAAGTTTGTGGAAAGTTTCATAGCTGTTTGTTCATTAGGTCCTTAACTGAAGAGATGCTGGTGAGCTGTGTAAGGTTGTGGCCTTAAGTTTATCTTGCACTTGCATTCTGTTTGCAGTCCTACAAAACACTTCAAGGTACTGAAAGCTTTCCTAGGGCAACTGGCATCCTATCGCAACTTTCTGACGGATTAGAAACTGCTAGACTTGCCTAAAGGTTGCTTGTCTTTCACAGAAAAAAGCCTTTCCTCTCAGGAATAGCAAATGCTTCCGCCTGGATTACAGGAAACCCCAAGCCATAAACCTGCATAAAATAACCCATGGTAGAGGCACACAGACAGGCCCATTAACCATCTGAGAGCAGAAGAATTGAATATGCACTGAAAGGTAAGTGGATACATGAAAATCCATTCCATTCAGATTATTTAGGAGCTGTGCTGTATGGGCTTGTTTTTAAAATGCCAACAGCTACACTTTCCACTACACACGCACATGCTCCTGGATCAACAGCCGCTATTCTTCAGGGATAGGAATGGCAACTGGTCAGACTGTGGAAAGCTTTCAGTAGGGCTCGTTAAGTACCAGCTACAATTGCCCATCTCAGAGACATTGTAATCTCAACACTGTTCCTATCAACCACTCAATCATTGTTAAATCTAAATCCCAGTGGCAAATCCTTTGGATCTCTCATTGATAATAACTTCTAATATGGAATAAAATACAAGAAGACATGTTTTGTGGCCTGGAACTGTGTCACACTGAAATATACTGAATATCTAGGACACACTCTCTCCTGAGGGGCATGGGAGTGCAGATTTTTTTCTTAAATGCTGGGAATTCCTTTTTCTTCCACAATTCACACCTCCTTAGCAAATAGTTTGGAAAACTGATGAGCTGAGCATAACAGAAGGGGGGTTTCATGCATTGCCAAAGCTGTAACTTAACTGATAAGACTGTTTCTCTAAATAAACAATGGAAGCCATGTGGAAGTAGGGCACGACTGGTTTATGCATCAAAATGAACAATACTAATATCACTGTGCAAGAGTTCTTCACTGTTTCAGATCCTATATATTTACTTCACTCTTTTGGCATTCTTTTTCACCGTGTGAGACAAATGTAAGAATTATGGATGGACAGTATTAAACACAGACTCCAAATAACCAACATTTCTTAACTGCAGCCTGGAAAGACATGATACTGACTGATTTAGAGCCATCTCAAAGCATACTGAAAACATGGGGAAACAAAGCAAAATGTTAAAAGTATGCAGCCTGGTGCACACAGAGCTGTGAGGGCTGTGACATTTTTAAATGGCAGCCAGTAGGGGCAACGCCACAGAATCATGAAATAGAATCATAGAATCATTTGGGTTGGAAAAGACCCTTAGGGTCATTGAATTCAACCATAAAATAAACACTACCAAGTGTACCACTAGCTCGTGTCCCTAAGCGTCACATCTAGCCATCTTAAATACCTCCATGCTACCTGTCCACCTACACAGGATTGTAACTCAAGGCAGGATTGGGCATCACAGTGGAAAAATGCAATCCTGCTAATAAAAGCAGCTGTATTTTATTTCAAAAGAGATACACGACATTTACATATTTCTGACAAAGTCAGAGCACAGTAGAATGTGCCTGTATGCGTGCTACTGTAGCAAGGTGTGTTCAGTCTCAAGTAGAGAACGTGGCAGCAATCATCAAGCACAATTAGCATTACGTAAGTATGTGCATGGCAAATAAACCTTTTATAAGCAGAAAAAAACAACAGAAAGCTATTGTGATGCTAGCACTATTTAAAACACAAGAACAAAAGCAGAAGGCATCATCACTTGAGCCAGTTGAGCACATAGGACTGTCACTCTGCTATGCAGAACTGCCTCCTAGCAGCCTTCCAGTATTTGAAGGGGGCCTGCACGGATGCTGGGGATGGACTATTCATCAGGGACTGTAGTGACAGGACCAAGGGGTAACGGGTTCAAACTTAAACGGGGGAAGTTTAGATTGGATATAAGGAAGAAATTCTTTACTGAGAGGGTGATGAGACACTGGAATGGGTTGCCCAGGGAGGTTGTGAATGCCCCATCCTTGGCGGTGTTCAAGGCCAGGTTGGATGAGGCCTTGGGTGGCATGGTTTAGTGTGGGGTGTCCCTGCCCATGGCAGGGGGGGTTGGAACTAGATGATCTTAAGGTCCTTTCCAACCCTAACTATTCTATGATTCTATGGAATGGAGGATTAAAATAACTAGGTAGATTTTTGGCAGATGTTTGCCACATTCGTGTATAAATAAATGTAATTCCCATCCTTTATCTCTGTTTGAATCTAGGTGTATAGGATGTTCAGTATGCCGCCTTGCATAGTGTGGTCTGAAGCCTGAACCATGATAACTCTTCATTTTCTAGTATCACTACATTGAAAGATTGTCTTTTGTTTGTATCCATCAGAAGACATAAAGACTGTTAAAATCTCAATTTATTTTCATATATTTGCTTTATGGTCTACCATAAAGTTTCTTTCTGATCAAAATGGTATTTTCAGGATTGGCGGCTCATCGTAGGTGTAAAACTAGGAACTACACAGCACAGGGCCTCTAGCAAGGCTCTCTGCTCAATCACAAAACATGAATGCCATAAGTATTATAACTTAACTTTGAAACTTATGCACAAATACAGATGCTGTTCTTTGTGTTTAGCTTAATTCCGTTAGAAGGCTACTCATTTTGGGACTTTCCAGTTTAAAGATGCTACTTCCATAAACTCATCTTTTTAGATTTATCACCTGAAAGTAAAACCAGAATACTTCAACTTGGACCAGCCTTGACCAAAAATCAACATTGTGAGAGTGAAGTGACTATCAGGATGATGTGGGATTTGTAGTACAGCCTGAGAAGGAATCCTCATTTGTCAGGAATCCTTGGTTTATCAAGAAAAGCTCTTTCTCGAGAAAGTTCCCTGTCTGACAATGTGTCCCTAGAATTTACCTGCAAAACAGGAGATCCTTGTTCATATGCTCAACCTGAAACAGAGTCCTGAAAGAAAAACAGCAAGCTCATGACACTATACAGTGGTTTACATAGGTGGGATTTTTCAGAGGTACTTGCTCAGTACTTGGCAGATTTCTCCATGAACTCAAATCCGTAATATTGAAACCTACCAATTTTATACGAGGTAGAACAGTTTCAAGATGAGTGGAAAAGTGATGGGTGGCACTCGCTTGGGGTCACCAGATTTAATAGCAAGAATCTAAGTAGTTCTGATGCAAGACTTGCTATTTTCTGTAAATGTTTGAGCAGACAACAAGCAGCTTGACATTTTTCATGGAAAAAGAGAACAAAAAAAATCCCACCTGTCTCTTAAGCTCCAACAGAAATCACAGCCTGTTTCGTTCAGTTGGACCACGTAACACCAGGTGCTCAGCAACTCATCCAACAAGGCAGAGCTCTTAATTTACCTGACAAACGATTGGTGCGGTAAAAAGGTTTGAGCCTTTCCAGTCCTCAAAGGTGACAAAGGCATATTTTCAGCCTTCTAGATCAAGAGACTAATTGCAATCAGTCTTTGAAGTACTGAGTGGTTCTATTCGTTGCATAATAGGCTGCACATCTTAAACTCTGACAGGGCGTCCTCTGTGACCAGTTACAGTGGCACATTCCTATTGATCAACGTTGTCCACAAGTGAGACAGAGCATGGTTCCTTAACACTACACTGTGCAAACACAGAAAACAAAGATTTTTTTTTTTTAAGAAATAAAATAATAATTTGGACTTCCACCACTGTGAATTCAGATTTCTTCCCCCCCCCACCCCCCCTTTTTTTTCTGAGCCCTTATCGTTGTTGTTTTAAGATAGTACAGGTCTCTTTTAGACTATGGATGATCTTATGGACTATCAGTGGTCCAGCACCAACAGATGAAGAGTCCAGACACTTGCTGAAGGATACTGGAACAAACTCCATTTCTAAATTGGGCAATACTTAATAAGGCAGCTCTTACAATCTGGTGTCACACAATGACCCTTCTAATGAAAACGTTAACTCTCCCTTTCTTTCAGTGGAAGGAGGTAAAATTATTTTGTTGAAAGACTGAAGAAATAGTTTATTACATTCAGATGTAGGCTTTAATTTTTTTTCTGTGAATGTTTTGCAACTGGGGCAATACCAGTTCTGTTGTATGTGCCAAGGCATTTCAGGAATTCTTGCCAACACAATAAAGAAAAAAAGCGTTGCAGAAACAGAATCACAAAACCTATCAGAACCACAAGATGGCAATACTGTTCAAACTATAAAGCTTACTCAACTAAAACAATAGTGTTACGACCAGTCATAGCAGATCGCATGCACACCACTTGTTTACAACTACAGTGTAAGATGAATATTTTACAGGAAGATACTCACAAGTTAGTGGCGTCTGCAGGGTTTAATTCTCCTTTTAATGAGTACTGTAGAAGAGGTTCTTGTTCAATATCACGGCTCAGACTTCAAGGGAATAGTGCTGCTGGATTTCAACACAAAACATACAAGAGAGAAGAATGAACATGTTTCAGTCAGTGAACATACGGTGCACTCATTTTTTTCTCATGTCCTTGGTTTCCACAGAAGAGGAGTTTGAGGCCATTCAATAGTGTCTGGCAGCTATTTTTGTCCATCAGTTATGTTAATAATTACAGCCACTTTTAGGCAGCAGAGAGAGCAGATACAGGAAGCTGCTGTGGCATTGCTTCACCAATATACAGTGTATTGCATGCAAAAGGCATCGGAGCGAGGGATAAAATGATAGTATATACTCAAGGGTAAACTTCATATTCCCATTTCTGTAGCACTGCCTGGTTATTTTATTAAATAGTTATTGATCCTGTCTCTTATAACAAAACAGAGAAAGTATCATACCAAACCAAAATGCTTAAGCAGCAGCAGCTCGAAGAAGATAGGTGACAAGCTTCACGACTAATAAGAGTGAGAACTAGGTGGTCTCACAGCCTAGCAAAGAGGTTCCTCAAAGGCATATATGAACTCATTGAGAAACGTGCGTAAACACACACACGCATGCTGATTCGGTGCTAAAAGGAATGATGGAAAATGATAAAGAAGGTCTACTCCAGGGACATACATGATATAAAAGGAGAAAATCTAGTCTAGTCGGAACACTAGGTAGTGGCAAAATCACTTCTAGACACACGTGTGCCTCCAGAATCATGAGGGAAAGCACAGCAGATAAGCACTTGCTGGTTTAAGTCCCTGTCTCAGACAGCACTCTGCTAGGGAGTTGCCAGTTGTGGGGTGCAGAACCGATTTGCCATGGCACAGTAAAAATTTGTTGTTAGTCTACCGATTGCCATGACAAACTCAACATATTTATTTCTGTTTACAGTGACAGATGCAAATAACTACACAAGTTGCTAGTTCAGAGCCTCATTCAAGATATGTTACTCAGCAGGGTGAATACGGTGCCCAGTACTGGTCTATGAAGAGGAATGTTACTATATCTAACTGCAGGGTGTATCTTTTTCCTTGATGCATGCTATAGCATATAACTCCCATTAACTTCAAAGGCTATAGACTCTAGGAACATCAAAGTAGAACATAACCTGAGGGAAAAAAAGTCTCTCCTTGGATGCTCATGCACAGCTGCTGCTGACATTAATACAAGAGTACAGTTCTTGGCCGTAAGTATGCTATTTCTCCTGGATCTGGAACTGAGCTCAAATCTCATGGAAAAGTCTTCCAGAATTTCCAGAAAATAGCAACTCCTAAAAATATATTTTAAGTCAAACTGTTTATAACTGGAATCTTGGATACTGAGATACTTACACACAACTCATTTCAAAATCTTTGTGTAGCTCTTCTGTCTCGTATCTTGAATTGCATAGTCTCCCTCCTGCAGCTAGAATTCTTTTTGAGAAGTTGATATAAGGAAGCAGATGCATCTACCTTTTTCACTTGCTGTTTGCCTGAACATTCAGGCACTGCAGACATACAGCACAGGCATGATTTCTAGCCTAGATTATTCTGCATAGTTGTCTTCAGGAGCCATTAATATCCACTCTTCATGAAAGCAAAAACTTCACAACGATCTCCGTGTAACTTCTCTGTCATAATTCACATTTTCTTGAGAAAGAAATAACAGTTCCACACAAGAATTAGAAATCAAAATTTCTCCTATATTTCTAGCAGTTAGGTTAGACATTCAAACGTAATTACAAGTTTGCATGTTCTAAGGGGAATTATGCCTTTACAAGCGATTAGGCAAAGAACTGTCTTAGCTCCCTTCCAACTCAAACTCCCAACTTGTTTGCAGTGAAATAGGGATGAAAGATATGTATGCAGCAGGCTGAGAACATCAAGCTCTTAGTACCACGTGTACGGAAAACTCCATGGCTTTGGCATTTAAAACCAACCTTCCATGATTTATCGTAACAGGCTGCTATCTGCTACAGATCAGGATGCAAAAGGATCCACTAAAACAGTTGAGATATGGAAGGCCAGAAAAGAAAATAATTTAGCATTTTCCTGTGCAAATATGGAAACATACCGTGGGCCAGACTGTATATATGTATGTCTTCAAAAAACGGTAGGAAACACAAAATAAAAAGATAATAATATCTGACACTATTGGTTACTTTATTTACCCTGCACTGCAACATTACCTAGCTCTCTTAAAAATCGGAATCTCTTTGCTGCAATTTCAGTAGCTTGACAGTATGGGAAGAAAGCATAAATAAATAATAAAGTGACCTGTACAGTAATATGCTCCCTGGTTCAGAAGTATTTTCAAGTGTATATTTTAAGATGACATGCCATTAAAATAAAAAATTAATAAAGAGAAGTAACAAAAAGCAACATATTTCATTTCACGTTAAATACATCTAGGTGACTTGCCACTCTGCCATACCTCAGCAGAGGATGACAGCAGAAACAGGCTACAGGACTGAAGCATAACAGCTGTGCCGTAAGTCGCTTTGAATTTGAGCGCTTGATCTGCTGTGCCAGAGCAGAAGCACCACATATCTTGTCCAATATTCTGTCTTTGAAAGTGACCACCTTCTCTAGAAAGTCAAAAAAAGGATATAAGGTAAAATTACAGGATAACTTCTTTACACGTGAAGAACTGCTTAGTTATGTAAAATAGCGGCTGATTTATGCCACTGAGCACAAAGGTTTCTAGCCTTCAGATTGCTTTATCCTATCTGAAATATAATCCTGATCATTCCTTCAACAATATTTTCAGGTTAAAAAATCCTTACTAAGGCAACAAACTTCTTTGTTACTGCTTTGATTTGCTATTAAAGAGCAACAGTGCTGCCACAGAGGCAAGAAGCATGGGTTTTATTAGAAACATAGAATAGTTTAGGGTTGGAAAGGACCTTAAGATCATCTAGTTCCAACCCCCCTGCCAGGGGCAGGGACACCTCCCACTAAACCATGCCACCCAAGGCTTTGTCCAACCTGGCCTTGAACACCGCCAAGGATGGAGCATTCACAACTTCCCTGGGCAACCCATTCCAGTGCCTCACCACCCTCACAGTAAAGAATTTCTTCCTTGTATCCAATCTAAACTTCCCCTGTTTAAGTTTGAACCCGTTACCCCTTGGTCCTGTCACTACAGTCCCTGATGAAGAGTCCCTCCCCAGCATCCTTGTAGGCCCCC
>NC_137740.1:54794509-54829509 GCF_963264785.1 Psittacula echo
TTCTCTCTGGAGACATATAATAGGGTGTACCAACTGCAATAAATACAGAAGCATTTTTTGATGAGAATTTCTCTTATATAGCAGTAAAAGTACAGACTTCCTGGCTGAAAAACTTTTTCATCTTCGATACATCACATTTTTACACATATAATTTTACACATTATTTTACACATATAACTCACATATAACGAGTCTTCAGTTTGATAAAAATACACATGAACTAGATATCCATTTCTTCTAATGCAGCTTTTTTCACTACTGATATCTAATTACCAGAATTATTCAGTTGTAGAATACTTCCACTTCCAAAACAGAACTTTTGCTTTTAGAGAAGCTCAAAAGTAATTATTTTCTTCTGAAGAGAACCAAGGGAACATAGCACACGCACATACACGCGTGTCCCCACTCCTTTACAAACTGTTATCACTGTGGCTGGAAATATCAACAGCTAGAAATTCTTTTTGTGGCTTAGTATTAGTAGTAGTATTATTTTTGAAATTAGGTGTCTGTTCTTCCTTTTGACACTACGCCAATCTGGAAAAGCTACTTTCAAAACTGATAAACACAATTTAGTTTGAATATCTGAAGCTAAAATTGAGCCTGAAATCCAGAATCTTCAGCTTCCCAGAGAGGAAGGCAGGAAAACCTCCTAGCCCAACAGAAGCCGAGGTTCCTACACGCAACTCAGCCATCTGCTGCAGGACTAGACTCTGCACGGGCTTTTCAGCTCCCAGATCTGTGGCTATCCTAGCTTAATCCTGCCTCAGAGCTGTGGGCTCTGGAGACGTCTGCTCTTGAAAAGCAGCGTTTACTAGCACTGTCCCAGAGCAAATTTAAATTGGATACTGCAGGACATCTCTCCCCTTGATTTTAATTAGACACTACCCATCTGTGTTACAAGTTACTTGGAAGAGAGGAATTGTGAAAGATTTAAGATCTACGAAAAAAAAAAAAAGGCCACTTAAAAATGTACCCAAGTGATGCGTTCATATGTGACAGATCGACAAAACCAGAAGTTATAGAAAATAACAGGAGTGGCAATTTTGGTGCATTGGCTGAACTTTCTCCCCCTACTCCCCTAAAATGAACTGCCTAACAGCAAAGAGTCACAGATATATGTAGATTTTTACTTCAGTTTAGTGTGGACAAATATTTTCTTCATCACTGAATCCTCAGGATGAAAATCACCTGAATTCTGTCAATTCAACACAAATGGACCTTATTTCAAAACTAAAAATCTTGCAACATAGCCAGATTAACATCCACACTTTCACTGCAAACTATGAAAATCAGAGTATGACCCTCACACTATTTTATTTAACACAAGAGATCTGTTATTACTTCCACACTTCAGAATTAACCTCACCTATTCAGAATTGATCTCTGTATGAAAACTGGAAACAGATACAGTGAGTATGTAAGTAATTCCAAATCTGAATAAACAAGTTAATGGTTTTTATCAATGAGATTATTAATTTTACTCTAACCACTTCCCAAAATTAAGGGGTTTGCTTTGACAATGTACCCTATCTTTTAGAAAAGCTGACATCCCAAACTATGTCATACTTTCTTAGGGAGGGGTGGAATACTTTCCTGCTTGCAAGACCCATCTTAGACTGGGAAACCCAGTACCACCTTATCCCAGGTCAGGCCACTACTGCTGGTAACCCATAATTTCAACTGATCTCCTTCTTGGCAAACAATATTGAAAAAAATATTTGAAACCCATTTAAACTAAGAGTATGCTTCTCTAACAGATGAAGTCCCATATCACATCCTACAATAGATTTGTTCCCCTAAATATTTCAGGGGGGGACTCTCAGCCCCAGGTTCCACAGCCCCTGTCCCCAGAGGCTCCCTTAGCACTAGCCGGAAGAATCACTGCAGCTCTGAACTGAAACTGCAAGAGATTAAGAGCTTAAAGGGAAAAAGGCTAGGGAAAGACAACTCAAAATGATGGAGTACTGTGAAAACCATTTTCTCTCATGGGATGTTCATATTCACCCATAACAGAGGAATGAGTAAGAGAGATGATCTTTCCCCTGTAAAACAATAGGCATGCAGATGGGTGGTCTGCAACACAGAAATAGCTACCAGAATATACAGAAGCAACCTTGTTATTCTAATTTATCAACAGCAGTAATTTAATGGGCGCATAATGACAGCTATCTTAAAATTGGAAACTGTAATTAAACACCATTTGGCATAACACAGCCCTCATACCTTTATTATCCTTACTGTTGTGTTCCCCCTTCAATTTTATTATATTTTATTTACCTCCCAAGGACTTACGAGCTTGGACACCTCTGAAAACTTTCAGCTGGATTTTGCATCCATTAATTACTGCACCAGCTTAGTATATTCTGATGCTTTGCTGTCAGAATTCACCTAACAATGAAAAAAGTAAGTTCAAGAGTAATCTGGTTCTTAACTGGTTACAGCAGCACTGCCTTTGCTGCTCTGAGACATCACACAAGTAGCTGGCAGTGAGTAATGTGCCTGAAAGAGGCTTCACAGAATCCACAGGGGGCAGCTGAAAACACGGAGGTTTGAAGGTTCATAGTTTACCAAAAGCAAAGGTAATTTTAACCAGTAGCTCTGGGAAGCCTGCTGATACATTAGGGGTCTGATATGACTGTGAAAGATTGATGATAGTGAAAGGGAAGAACAAATGCTATCATTTTACAGCATTTAGCCTGGTGCAACACCTTAACTGCAATACAACCTGAAGCCCCCAATGACCAACAAGTGAAAGGAACTGAAATTACTTATGCTAGTTATCAAATCACAAAAGCAACCTAAAGATCTAGACATCATTACTACTTGTAAACTGTTTTTAATAGAACATGACAAGAAAGATTCATTATTCTGACATTCAGGAACTACTAACGGCATTGCTCCCTGTTTTAAGGAATGGTTGCAATCTTGCTCTCCTGAGACCTCACCTGGAGTACTGTGTACCATTCTGGTGTCCTCAACATAAAAAGGACATGGAACTGTTGGAACAAGTCCAGAGGAGGGCCACGAGGATGATCAGGGGACTGGAGCACCTCCCATATGAAGACAGGCTGAGAAAGTTGGGGCTGTTCAGCCTGGAGAAGAGAAGGCTGCGTGGAGACCTCATAGCAGCCTTCCAGTATCTGAAGGGGGCCTACAAGGATGCTGGGGATGGACTATTCATCAGGGACTGTAGTGACAGGACAAGGGGTAACGGGTTCAAACTTAAACAGGGGAAGTTTAGATTGGATCTAAGGAAGAAATTCTTTACTGAGAGGGTGGTGAGGCACTGGAATGGGTTGCCCAGGGTGGTTGTGAATGCTCCATCCCTGGCCGTGTTCTAGGCCAGGCTGGACAAAGCCTTGGGTGACATGGTTTAGTGTGAGGTGTCCCTGCCCATGGCAGGGGGGTTGGAACTAGATGATCTTAAGGTCCTTTCCAACCCTAACTATTCTATGATTCTATGAACCTTGATCCATACCTGTACTGCTTGCAAGCAATTACCACATGCTATTATACAGTATGGAGGTTTTTTTCCTGTTCAGTGAAACCGAGCACCACAATACTACAAAGACATGTGACTTTCTTTACTCATCTGAGGACTTGGAAATGAGATAATACAAGACAGAGATGTAAAACATTAAGATACCTATATTTTTAAGAACAAAATTTGTAACTTTAGCATTCTGTTCACTGCATTTGCATTATCTCTGATAACCTGCAGGTCTAAATGGTAATCTCCTTGAAAATGGCCTGGGTCAAATAAACTGCTTCCTCACAGTCTGCTGCTGCTCTGCAGCTCCCTCCATTGAAAGATGCTGCAGATCCAGAAAGCAGTGTTTCTTTGTGCACACCTTCTGCTATTGGGACAGGCAGTAGACATTACGGAAATGATGGTTATTAGGGGGCAGGAAGCTGGATCTGAAGTATCAGAGGCAAAGAAACTATTATGAAGAAGGGAGTTATGATATAAACAGGCCATCTTATTAACTGCATAAACACATACATCCCATTGCAGCTGAGTTAAAGAGAGCATTCACTTAAAAACCAACAATGCATCCAGGAGTTGCACACAGCACAGTAACTAGCTCTAAATACAAGCATTTTTGAGCTGGAAGAAAAATCTGCCTGGCAAATGTTAATACTACTTATAGAAAACAATGTAATAGCTGATCCAGAGATGTTTAATAGACTAGTTTTCAAAAAAGCCATGTAATTTTTACTGACATTCCATGCATGGGAACACAAACTATCTGAGGTCAGGAATCAGGCGAAAATCACTTCAGTAAGTCTTCTGATTTTCAAAGAATTCCAAAACAAGACTTCAGTTTAAAAAAGAGGCCAAATTTATTTAAGCAGTCAAACAATATGGTTTATAAATGACTCCATGTCCATGAGGAATTTTATAATGCAGAGTTCAACACATGCAAGTGTTTAACAAGACGAATTTTTCACGCTGAAGACAAACTAAGCTGCAGTACGGAACACTGAGGGTAACAAGCCACTGACAACATTCTCCATATTTTTTTTCTTTTTTTGTTACTCCTTTATTTTAATAGGACATTTCTAAGCAATAGGCTCATCTTCATCAACAGATACAGGACCTAAAATACTGCAATTATCCAAAGTAATCTGCAACCTAAATACATGATGCAAATAGTCTAACTGCAGAAACCGATCTGTATCTCAGGTTACTTTATAATGTAGCACTGGAACAGCACAATAGTTTACCTTCAGTTTTCAACCTATTGTACAACAGCTCAGGTTTTATACATAAAATAAGAGCTGGTTTAATTCAGCTTCTTTGAAGACTGATGAATCAGCTGCAGGTTTCCCTGCAAGCCTTCCTATGCAATGAGAGCGCAAGTTCTCAGAACAGTTTGGTTAAGAGCATGCAAGTGGAGCTTTTTGTATTCAGAGCAAAACGGTGCCGAACACCACCATATCAGCACTGGGTCTGACACCCTCTGCTGGGTTAGAGATCCATATGTAAGAGAAAACGAGAGTATTTGCACGCATTTTTACAAGGTATTTTATACTCCACAATCCGCGTGAGTTTACGGTCAAATCACTCATAACACAGCTCTGTGCTGGGGACAGCAGTACTATGGAAATGACAGAAGTTATCAAACCACAGAAGAAACACCAGAATTCAATACAGATGATCCTTTGCTTCCAAGCATTTTAAGAAGACTGCAGATCTGCTCCTTTGCCCTGCATGAAGGCATTCACATCATGGCAGCAGTGTCCACCTGGACAAAACAATGTGCAGCTCTCTAACAACCACACTAGAGAACCAAAGTGATTTTTTTTTTGTAATTGAAACTCTAAAATACTGAAGGACCAATTTAAGGACTACCCTTAGACCCACTGAAAGACTAACAAAGATGGGAAAATACACATTTCCATGAGCTAGCCTCAGAACTGCCATTTCAAAGAGCATAAGGCCTAGCATTTGGCAATTAGAAAAAAAACCAAGACAAAACTCAAAACCAGACCCCTCACACACAGTCATAGGGAAAGGAATAAGAAGCTTTTTGTGGATCATCTTCCCCTTTTTAATATAAAGTCTTCTGAAAACGAGATTTTGTCAAGTTTGTATTGCATCAACAATGCCAAATGCCTCCGCTTCTTCTGCATTTTTGGAGAAGATATTTTCTATTTTCAAAAAGGTATATACATGGCACAACAGAAAATTCTACTGTTTTGATAAAGCTGCATAGAAAGAGTTAAGAGCATTAAAAAACCCTGACCAGTGCAATATTTCCAGTCGTTTCAAATGGACCATCAGCAAGTATTCTAATTAAATCAGTATTATTCATAATTAGCAGTTAGAAGCTGTAGCTAATAAAATTTTTAGTACATTTCTTTATCTCAGAAAGCCTGAATTTAGTTTGCTACTGAAATTTTTATAAAGGCTGCAAACAAGTATAAATTGCTATATATATGTTTGTACTTCACTGGGTTTTGTGCTCCAAAGGTTTATGGAATCATAAAAAGACACAGATTTGAAAGATACAACAGGAAAACCAGTATCAGAAACTGTAAGAGAAACTTTTTTCTCTTTTTTTTTTAAAAAATTTTAAAAAAAGTGGTCCCTGCTAGTGAGGCAATAAATCAGGGTGTCACTGCCTCCAGTGTAGCCTAAATTAACAGCTGAACAAAGCCTTTTTCCTAGGCTGAATTCTGACATTAGGTCATAAGTAAGAGGGAATGGGAGAAAAGGAGATTGGGGAAAAAAGGAGAAAACAAAAATTAACAGCTCCTCTATCAAGACACAGCACCTAACATTAGAAACAAAGCTTCCATCTCCCTACCCACCCCACTCTCTGGATGACTCTTGTAAGAGACGAACTTAAAAGGGCTTGAGGGTTTTACTCTGTTCCTAACTCTAGCTCAGTCTTCAGTCCCTTTGCAAGCATTCCCCTGCAACGAGCAAAAATAATCCAGGGCTGAAGCAGTTTCTCCCTCTAACTTCCTGATTTCTGCCTCAGAACAGAAATCTAGCTCTTCTGCTCTCACAACCAAGACTTCTGTCTTCTTTGTGCACTCCCACCCACAGATTAGAATTTAGAGCTTCCTCTTCAAACTCCTCATTTACATCCTTCTATCATTTGCAGGCAGTAGCAGGACTCAACTACAAAGATCACCACAGTGCTACCAGAGGTGGCCACTAGACTACGACAGCAGCACAAAGAGCAGCACTTATATAATACACCATGCCATGAACTATTATCATCTGATAATCTGTAGGGTTATATCTGAACTTCAGCATGGAACTCAAACCCATTTCCAGCCCAGTCTCACTGCTTCTCCTCTGTTCCTTTCTCTCTCTTTTTCATTAATGCAAGACTGTAGATCCATGCCCAAGTTTTACCTCACTCCTATTAAGATCTCAACATTTACTCATGGTTTTGATTATACCAGTATGAGTATACACGAAACATGATAAATAAAACAGAAAGGCACAAAAGCACAAGTAAAGGCTTTCTGGAAGACAGGGAAGTAAGGATTTTATCAAAAATTTGCTTTCTAAAATAGGGGTTTTGGGATGTTAACACTAGGATCAACCACACCTCAAATATGGTATAAACATACTGCACATCAATGCTCTCTTTTTCCACACTCTGAATAAGCTAAATTAAGAGGTGAGGATACAATCAACATTTTTAATCCAAAAAGTCTGATATTTCATAGTCTAATTAGAAACACCACCATCTGAGCAAACACAATTGTGTGTCCTCCCACGGCCTTAAGACAGGGACTGTAAGTAGTACTTAACCATTCTTGGCTTTCTTAGATACTATCTTCCTTACAGTGCACTCTTACCAAACATATGAAAATAACCAAATGCCTAATTACAGAATTGTTACTGTCATTTGTGAAAAATTCTCACTGACAGCATTTGAATTGATTTTACCTATCTGTATATTCAAGTACCACTAAGGTACTCTGCCCGCCTCAATACCCTTTATAAGGAACAGGAGGCAATTCTAGATGCTGCCATCAATGGCTCTATTCTTGAGGGGTCCAAAAGTTCATTTCACACTCTTTGCAGTCAGTGAACAGGCTTGAATTCAGCAACCATTAAACACAGCCACTTCAGCAGGGAAAAAGGGGTTTTTTTTTTAACTAAAAAGCCATAGCTTTACCATAAACACTAATTCTTACACCTCTCTTTAAAGCAGATGCTACTCTATTTATAAAGCTTTTCTCTTTTAGAGAGACCCTCTTAGATTCTGTCATTTGTCCATTCCCTACATTTAAACTTAAAATAGCTGCCAAACTTTTAGTTATTCCTCTTTAAAGGCCATTTAATCATCTCAGTCTCCACATGATACTCAAAAAATGCAAATTAAATGAAAATTTTGTTTGGAAATAGATGATGTGTCCTGGTTTGTTATTTTTTTGTCAATAATATGTTAGGTTTGGAATGTGCTAGCAAAGAAATCTGGTATTTCAAAAAGGTTTCTGTGATTTTTGTGGGTTGCTTTGGGGTTTTTTTTGTTTAGTTTCTAAACTCTTTATGGTTCATAAAGCCCAATTCTGATCTCTCCTTGACTTACTCAGCTTATACTGGGAAACTCCACCTTAAAAGGGGGAAACTCCTCTGTATAGCCTTTGCAAAGTATATAACCAACAAGTCTTCAGTTCTACACATACAGGCACATTGAATTACTTGATTTCCAACACTGATTAAAGTTCAATGAAGTTAAGAAAATGCGTATCAATCTTACAGAATCATGGAATAACTTCGGTTGGAAGGGATCTTCAAAGCTCATCTAGTCCAACCTCCTGCAATAAAAGCAGGGAATCTTGATCTAGATCAGGTTGCCTGGAACCACATCCAGCCTGGCCTTGACTATCTGCAGGGATGGTGCATCCATCATTTCTCTGGGCAACCTGTGCCAGTGTTTTACCACCACCATGTAAAAAGTTTTTTCCTCACATCCAGCATTAATATCCCCTCTTTTAGTTTAAAACCACTGACCCTCATCCTATCTCATTTTTTCCTAGCATTTCTAGAAAACAGTATTATCATGAAGACTTGTTTTGATCCAAGAATAAATATTAAATGATTCGAACAAGTCATTGGGGATTGGCGGGGCAGAAACAACACACCAAACCACGAGCTGTACAACTGAAAGGTGTTACAGCCTCTCTGTGTTTGTTCATGGTGCTGACCATTACTTTATTTTTAAATATATATATTAATATATATTATAGAAATTTCTTTATTATAGAAAAGCTTTAGCTGGACCAAACCTTCTTCCACCTCATGAGTGTGCACAGTATTTTCACCATGTAAAAAATCCATACCTCCCCAGCACCTGTACTTCAGAGAAAGTTTACCTAAAGAATGTGCAGCTGTAGTTTTGGAGCTGAAAAATCGACCAAGTCCAAGGTCTCCAAGCTTTACTACCCCTGTAGCTGTAATGAACACATTGGCTGGCTTTATATCTGGGGGGGAGAAAAAAATAAAACATTTAAAAGTCACAATGAGATTGCAAAACCAGCTACTGTTCTACTAATAAAGAAAGAGGCTTTTATTTACAGCTAGTCCTAATAAAATTTGATTGTGCTGCTCAGAAAGAGGAGTCTGGGATTCGGAATTTCAAATTAACTATTTTAATAGTACAAACACCACTCAAAAAAAGAAAATCAAGAGCCATGGAAAATATTTAAAAGAAGAAAAAACATAAGCAAACAAACAACAACATCAAAACACCAGCACCCACCCCACACCCAAAGCAGCATATAAAGGGAGTTCATTATAACTTTATAAATAAGCTACATATAAGGTCTTCCATTAAAATTAGGTTATGTCTTAAGTAACAGACTAAAAACGTTTAAGAACTGCAAAACATTTTTCATCACTTTTACTGATCAGATTACCCACAGTGGCTTGATGTTACTTCTTTGAGATAGATAACTGATTCTCTTTAATAGCAGACATTGAAAAAAAAAAAGTTTTACTCATGAGAAAGGCTATTTGAACTTTTCAATGGAATTGAGCTAATCAAGTAGAAACAAAGAAAAATAATTATGTATATCTAGAGTTATTTTTCACAAGTAACACTCAGTTAAAATGTTAATCCAAACCTTTAGAGATAACAGCAAAGATTTACGTTTTATCATTTTCAACAAGGTATCTGTCCCGTTAGTCTTCTAAACAAACTGACCTGGTATTTGCTTAGCAAGTGTGCTTAAGCTCTTACTCAGCTCAACAGCAATGCACCATTGCTTGAACTTAAAAAGAAAATCTCTTAACTTGGATAAGAGGGGGTTACTGTTTGCATATGATATGGGTACAGTAAAAGGAATGGTTTATAACCCTTCACACACCAGAATTCTCAGGTTTCCAATAAAAAGTTACAAAAGCTTATAAGCCTAGCAGAGGAATACAGAAACAATTATGTTATGCAGCTATCTGACCTACTTTTCAGGAGTTTGTATCACCTTTGTTTAACAATCCAATACTGATACCAGTGAAACTTAAAAATAGCTTCAGCTGTCACTGGCTTTGATGTGTAACCATGGAATTGTTAGATTTGCTATAGGTTTGCCAGAAGCTTTGAAGACTGCCTTTCAGTTTAAGGAGTTTAAATTCATTCTGATTTTTAAAGAAAATATACTGAAATAAGCTAGTTTAGTTATAAAAGCATTAAAGGAAGATACCTATACCCTATGGAAAGAATCTGTAATTTTATGTCCTTCTTTGTGGGTATTTTGCACTTGCAGATATAAGTACAAATGGGCAAAGGAGAAGAAAAAAGAAAAAGAAGAATCACAAGGCAAAGCTACCAGCAAGGGCAGGGGCATCCAAATCGATCTCCTGAAGAGTGCAACATCTCTGGTTGCAAATGACAAAGCTCAGCAGAGACAGATGGACTTTTGTTTTCAGGCAGCTATTTACATCCCAGCAGAAGGAAGTCACCAACCTAAGACACAATTTCACCTGAACCCAAAGAGATAGCCCATATTTATAGCTTGAAATTCATAGCCAGAGGGCTTTCCAGAGCAAAAGAAATGGTACATGTGAGAAGCAGCTATACCATGATCTGTTTTATTTGACTCTGTTACAAGGTAAAATGAAGACAGCATACAGAGGAGACAGCAGTAGAGAGGTTTGAAATGGGTAAAAGAGATTTAGTACCTGACAGAGTTAGCTGGCATCTACAAGGGCTGTTGGGACACAGTACTTGACACAGAGATTGGAAATAGCAGAGAGAAGCAGAGAAGGGGAGAAAATTCTCATAGCTGCACATAATCCAGTAGACAAGGGAACAGGAGATAGGCCTATACATCACCAAAAAGCAAGGCAGGAGGCAAATACTTTTACAAGAAAAAAAGGTGCAAAAGGTGAAAAGAACAGATGGATAGCTGTGCAAGAATGCAGGCAATGGGAAAGAGAATGGGAAAACACAGAAGAACAGGACAGAAAATCAGAGCCAGCAAAATGAATTGACCAAAGAGGTAGCAGTCCAGGGTCTCCATCACAGTACTATGACTTATTTTGAAACCTTGGTATCACAAGCCATTGCCGCAAACAAACGCTTACCACAACAAATGCAGAATCACGAACTTCTGTCACAGTTTTCCATTGCTTATAAAACATTACAAAAAACACACATTGCATCAGCTGCCAAAATCAATTCCAGTATGATGTTATTTGGTGTCACTGGCATTGAAACGGCTTAATTCTCACGAAGTAAAAGGTTTAGTAAAGACAAATCATTATTGATCCTATATTACCTCTATGCATAACACGACGAGAATGCATATGTTCCAAGGCACTGCAAAGCTGAACAAAGTACTTCCAAACTGTTCTTTCAGGAATCAACCTCTTCTGTTTCTTAAAATGCTTAAGGAAAAAAGGATGGACACTGAATATTAAAATTTGAAACTTACACAAAACATCTGAAAAAAAGATAGAAAATCCTTTATTTAAAAACAATAGAGGCTTCCAAACTAATGAGAAAAGTTTAACAAAAATTCTTGACATAAAGCTTTTCCCTTAAATACTAACACATGCGTCATCAATGTATGTGCTTGTCAACACAGAGACACACATGACATTAATGAAATAAAGCTGCTATCCCAAAAGAGTATTTATATGCTATTTAGCAATCCTCAGCGCAGGATTAACGCAGTCAGAACAGTCTAGCGTACAGTAAGCAGCCACAGAACAAAGGTCAGATACAAAGGTATGTGCCACAAAGCTTCCCAAATTAAATACTTCCTTACACCAACATGGATTTCCATATGCTTATTTTCTAAATAGAAATAAAAAACAGTAGTGATCCACAAGCACAAAGATCATGTAAGAAGAGCTGATCCGGTTAGTCTTGGAAACTTCTGCTATACGTAAAACGGGACTAAAGGGACTGTGATTTCTGACAATTTCACAGTTACCTAACTCCTCCGCAAATATCTTCCACCCTGTATGAATGACCATTCCCAATCACTGGTCACAGTTCAATGGCCTGTTAAAGCCTACGTTAAACATAATTATGCTCTGCTACACACATCTCCTTCAAATACTGTATTCAGGGACTGGAATGACAGTCCTCCAAAAATATCTACTGAAAACCTGGAATTCAGCCAGTGCTAAAACATTCAAGTTTGATCACTCTAAATTTTGCAGCTGAAGGTAAGACAACTGAAAAACTGCTGCTCATTTAATCTCTCTTTTTAAAGAATTCCCATTTTGACAGATTTTTAAGTTAAACGCACAGAGGAATTACAACATTAATAATAGCAAAATTTTAGATGGAAAGCAAAGTACTTCGATCTATTTTAGCAGCATATGTACACACACATAACGCTTCACACGAACACCCTAAGGAAGTTCATATAACAAGCATTTATTATGCTGGAAAAATACAAGTATTTTCATATACTATATTAAAATGTGCCACTGAGAAGCTGACAGATGCATCTACGCATTACAGACACATGCAGGAGTACGAGAAAGATGTTTTTAAACTAAACATAGCCAAACGTATCAGTCATACAAAGGATCATAACATTTCACCAAAATGTGTTTAGTTATAGGGATTATTTCAAAATGCATTTTCATTTAAATGAGGCAAAGCATATAAATTACTTTTTTAAATATAATTCTCTTGCAGTCTTGGATTGAATCCAAACAAACGCTGTGTATCTGTTCTCCCCATAGCTGGATTTGCATATCAGAGGATCGTTTGATGTCAACAGGAAGATGGAGACCAGGTTTCTTTTCATTTAAAAATAAATACACAATACATGTAAGTATGTGCACATGAAAGCACAGTTCCTTGATTTAAAATGCATTCTGAAATCATCATAATTATAACTAGGTACTTTATTTAAACATTCTGACTTATGTTTTTTTTTTAATCTAAGCACAGTGATGAGCCACCATTAACCCATTAACAAAATGTCTGAAATGGGAAGATTTTCCATTACAGATTTCCATTCCAGTGTACCTAAAGTACATCAGCATCCTTTTAAAGTACTTATGTACAAGTATTCTTTTGACATTTTATTCATTTGCCATCTACAACACTGTAGCCAACTGTACACTAGGAAAATCGGCTTCAGTTCTTACAGCGCAAGCACGCAGTATAACAACAGTTTTTAAAATGCAGTCCCACTCCACTGAAGGCATTAATAATTTTGCATAAAAACAACCCTTTCCTGACTGAAAGCATCAATATTAATCCTGTAGAATTTATCCATCTACAGAGGACGCAAAAAAAGAGCTGCTAGATTTGCTAACAACGTTTAAACTAAACAAGAAACAGGTACCATTTTCTCTTGTGTAGGTTTGAAAACAATTATCTCTAAAATAAACTCACTGAAAATTGCTTTGTGTACTCATTAATTACACTATCTTCTTCCATCAAAATACATATTCTCAATGTTTTCTTGAGCTGCTGTCCACCAACAGCCAAAGCAGTGATGAAAAGACTGATTTTGCAAAACTAGCTATTGAAACAAGTTATATGTTTCTAAGAAACAGTCCAGCAGGCAGAGTTAATTCTGAGAAAAATCAGTAAGGAAAAGGAATTCCGTTCCTGATTAGAACTTTACCTTCTGACAAGCAATATAGATCAATAGAAAGCGTGGTCAAACCTATTTTATGCCAATCAGCATAATTAAATTTATACATACAGCACATATTAACTGTATTGAAAGCAAGATCCTTTTCTCTCTCCTTCATTTTTAAATAATCCACAATGCAAAATGCAGTTCTAATGGTTGTGGGGTTTGCCTCCTCCCTGTGGGGAAGCCAAAGTGCAGATGACATGATGCCAAAACAATTATTTTAACCTCTACTGTAGCAGAGCGTATCAGCACCACAAACTGTTAATGCTGAAACTAATTCTCTGCCTAATGCTGTAATGTCTCAAGCATCCCAAAGTCTACATAATCAAGCAAACTTATTAGTCATTGTCCACTGTATGAGAGTTGCTATTACCTGCTCAAATTTGACCTCAAAGGAATACAGCCTGACATACAGCTTTCTGCAGCACTCTCATCTTCAACATTTCACTATTCTGCTTCTTCCACCTGTCCTGATGTCCCTCAAATCACTGACCTTCTAGGGTGTGACATTAAAAAAACATAATCCTGTTAGAGATAAAACATCAGCCTCAACAGATTTGAATCTGGGCAAAAAAGGAACTGCTTGTACATGTGCATTAAAAATTTGGGCAGTGTTGCAAGCTAGTGTTTTATCAGGTAAACAGAGAATAACAGGCATGCTCAAGCAGCAGACTATCTCCTAGCAAGAATTATTTGTTTCAAAAGACATACCCCACAAAGTTTCCATCTCTGCCATTGAGAATGGAATCTCAAAAACCTACTTTGAAGAGTTTTCACAATGGCACTACAGAGGAAATTGCAATTCAGTCATTTAATGCAACTGGAAATTTTTGTGGTCGTAAATCTGCTATTCAAACACCTTAAAGAGCTTTAAGGTAGGCAGCTAATATCACCTGCTTGTCTTTTCATCCCTTTTCACAGAATGACTGAGCAGTTCGGTTATAGGAAAATGGAATTCTCCTGGGCTTCTCTAATGAATTGCTACAAGAAAAGTTAAATATTCCCCAAATGTTTGCATCCTAGTTTAGTTAAATATAGTTGCCCTGCACCTAAACAGCACATGCCATTCAGCTTCTGGGAAGGATAAAAAAAGTAAAAGGTAGACAGGGAAAAAAAGTTTGAAATTAATATAAAAAAATAGGATTATATTATACTGAGTTACTAAAGATGATGCTTTAAAGGTCAAATTCCAAAAGCAAAAGTGACAGCAATTAGCAAATGGTCTCATCTAGGCTTAACAAGCACAGTTCAGAGAATACTCTTAAAGGACTATGTTTGACTTTTGTAAGAAAACTAAGGATTTCCTGCTGATGAATAAAGAACAGTGAACATAGATGATTTCAGTGCAATTGGAGATTTGAGATATGACTACGTCTCAGTAGCCATGCTGGGAAAGAACTTAGCATTCAATTCTGGCGTTAGTGTTTCAGAGAATTCTAAGGTGTGATTTAGCCTGGTTTAGACCGGGGGGGGGAGTGAAAAAGGGAACACACTTTTATTAAAAGAAGAAATAAAATTAAAGACAGAATTTGGAGGAAAAGTAAAACGAGAACGATCATTTCCTTGCTTTATTTATATTCCTTTTGCTTTCCTTCATGTTTTGATGAGAAACTTGATTGCATCTGTCCCCATTACTTCACTTCCAGCCTACAAAAATACCAAGGGTTTGGTTTTTTGGCGGTTTTGTTGTTTAATTGTTTTGGTTTTTCAACAACCATATATTTGTTGGAATAAATCAGAATTTCATCAAGAGGAAAGCAACACAGAAAGGATTATTACAAGGAACTTCCGAGCAACACACAACAAGCACCACTTCTGCCTGTCTTTTGTTGGGAGTAATTTTTAATGTGGTCTAGCAGAAAGAACAGAAAGAGGAAAGAGTAGGTCAGGCAGCTGCAATAGGAAATTATAGAAGCGCAAGCAAGAGTTCTTGTGAATACAACAAAAACTAAGCAGAACTGGCAAGGGAACACAGGGTCAAAAGACAGATGAGTGAAGATGGAGCTCAACATCTCTGCATTTCAAAGTGAAGATCAGAGACTCATGTATGTAGAAATTAAGTTTCTACATGGCACTTCCTATTTAAAAGGCAATATAATTCTAGACGGAATGCAGTGTCCTCAAAGTTTTGCCTAGCTCTGTGTATTCATGAATTCAAGCTGCCCACCTCTTCAGACCATTGTAAGTTTTCTGCCATTTTTTCTTGCTTTCTATGCAGAAACACAAATAGAACTTTTCACTACATCTTGATTCATTCATCCAGTCTGATCACAAATTTGCCTACATTTCAAGAGTAGCAGCTGTCTCTTAGCTGTAAAAATAGAACAAATATTTAAAAAAATCCAGATTATTTGTCATCTACCAACTGAACATACAGAAACTAAGAAGTACTTGGCCAATAAAGAGACTAAAAATAATTAATTAAAAAAAATACCTGGATGTTTTTCCTCTTTTGATTTACAGTCGCTTATGTTGTAGTTTTCTCTTTCAGAATCCACCAAAAAAAATGCGTTTAAAAAAAACCAAAGAATAAATTCAGTCTCTGTTAATGATCTCAGTATATGGCAAATAACTTGATTAAATCAATTGCACAAAAGACTAAGACACAGTATAAAACCTAATGCACAAAATAATTGTGCTAACAGAAGTACCTACTAGTATCAGAAGGGCAGACTAGTAGAATCACGCTATGGTCTTCCCTAAACGAACTAAATAAAAAACCCACCACAAACATACCAAAGAATTGAGATAGAAACATCTTCTCAAACACAATCTTCTTTCGCACATAATCAAAATAGAGACATCTATGTACAAGAAATTGAAAGCCTCGCAAGAAAAACGCAAGTCAAAATTCTTGTATTTTTTTCCTTTTTTAGTCTATTCTTTCATGCTAATAATCTATTAATGGCACTGTTAATAAGACTCCTGATTAAATGCAGAGTCCTGAGAAAGTTCTGAACAAAGTCACTTATTTATACATATTTTTATCCAACTGCTTTTGCAGGGATTCATTTTATTCTTCCCTTCCAAGTAGTCCACCTACAGCCACTCTGTCCCACCTAACATTTTTGCTCATGCAAAAAAGAGCATCCAGTGTTCGGAGATGAAGATCACCTACTGAAATCAGATCTAGTCACTGAGCCACTAACATAAAACTTCCAGTACTGCATCATTTTCATAGTCTCCGCTGTCACCCATGAGTGAGGCTTCTTAAAACACACAGCTGTATGTTTAAATTCAACAGTATTTATTTACATGCATCTCTCTCCAATAAACCTCCTTGGGAAAACTGGTAAAGCATAAAGAGCTGAAACTCGTGCTTGAATCATTAACTCTACTTCCAAATAAAACGCAATAGCATGACACAGTAAATACAGAAGCTACCATCTTAACTTCTTCCTCTTTTTACTACAAATACAGCAGATAAATTCAAAGTCTTCTCTCTTCATTCTCACCAAGTTATTCATGTAGCACAAACACTGACAGTGCAGGTTTTGCAAAAACAACAGTGTGAAAAACTAACCTCCAAATATTGTTTGCAGGGCATTTCTAACAGGAAAAGCCCACAAAACTACTACTTAATAAAATCTTTCCATTCTCCCTGCTCTTTAAGGGTTTATGGAGTGAGGCAATTCTAGCATCAGTGGGCAAAATGGAGAGGAAATACCCCCAAGCGCTTTTGCCTTAGTTAGAGCTATTTGAACAGTCTGTGTAATAGTTAAATGAAGTTTAGCTATTACACACTGTTACATCAAGTTATAGCTGACTGACACCACTACTCTCCCTGCAAGTACAACCAGTCAGCTTACACAATAGTTTCAAGCCTGACATCTGTAAAGAAGACTGCCCACCAGACAAAACAGTGTTGATAGTCTAATTATTTTAACAGAAAATCTGCTCACTTATTCTCATTGTTCCAGTGGCACACAGCAAATCGCTGATTCACAGAAAAAATAAGGTGGCTGCCTGGCACTTACCCAGCCCAATTACCTCACTGGTTATATACTGCAGGACCAGTCAGCTTCCTTTCCACCAGCACATGCACCTAACTTACACTGCCGCTGCTCTCGTTCTGGTTAGCTGTGGTTGAAAACAGAGTTGACAGTTAAGCACCAGTCAGATCCCTCAGTAACACACACATATGGGCAGCAGAAGCTTACCAGAACTAGCTCTCTGAGCTTGGCAGGGCTCTAGGCCTTGGCTTTTTTTTTTTTAGGCCTTCACGGCTCCATCTGCAGCGAGGTCATTTCCCCTGTGAACATGCAGCCCTTCCTTTTTACCTGCTACACAGTTAGCATATATATAAAGTTGAATCAGGATGCACTATTTTTCAGTTACAGGGGGTAAAAAAGTTAAAGATTCTTAGCAGCTTTAATAAAGGCCAGTGGCAAAATTTAGCCTGACTGGTTCAAAGCCCCTGGTTTCTCCTTTAGGAAAAGGCACATAAAAATAATTCAGCTTTGATCTGTAATTAGCACATACTGTGTTACAGTATCCTATTATACCACATGCTTCTTGAAGCTACACACTATCTTTTGAAAGTCTTTTCAAAAACGAGGACACAAAAAAGCTAAAAGTAAAGGTGATGCAGAATGTGAAAAAAAACACTGAGAGAGAAATATTTTGACGCTTTTAACATTTATCAATGATGTAGCTTCAGCAAGGTGCCAAGCTGTTCTCTGTTACAAAACATAACCATATGCTAAACAAAAAGACTATGAGTCAGGAGGCTTGGTAGTGGGGTGGGGGTAGTGGGCTTTTTTGTTCTTTAAATAAAATCTAGCAGTCATGGGAGAAAGAGTGCAAGTGAAACACAGATACTGCTGAAAGCCAAAAGAACCACATTCCACATTTTACAACTGGCATTTACAGACATGGATAAATCAGTGTCATGAACAGAAAATGCACAAACATGAAAAAAAAAAAGCCAAAACAAAAAAAACCCTACTTTAAAAATACTTTCTCCACAAACCTGATGTCAACTGTTTGGACATAAATACACATAGAAGAAGAATCTCAGAACTAAAGCCACCATAAGTTCTCCCCCTTGACACTGTGTGCCCATGCACACAGTTTTCAGTTCAGTATTCTTCATGTCAAAGGACCCTTTTCTCATTCATTCATGACACTCAGCTAATGAGCAGTTTGGAAATGTCTCTAGGCTTTATTTATTGTGCACTCTTCAAAACCTATTATTAAACATAATTTCAGGGAGGGGTCTGGCTTCCTGGTACATATAATTGGAATATCAAATTAATAAAATAAACTTGGTAAAGTTTATTTTCACAAACAGCCTTAGAAACAATGAGGTAGTATTATCCCCATTTTACAGGTTAGAATGGGGGCAAAGAATTAAGATCTAAAGCATTAATTAATTCAAGCACTAATTTAAGCACCTCCTTTTCAACATACTTATGCTGCTTTATGAAACGGTTCATCTTCAAAGCACAGTTTCCACTCAGAACAGATGAAGCTGTGAACATTCAATACTTCTACAAATCAAACCCTAGAGTTTTACCTCGAATATCAGAAATACAGAATAAGCAATTAAAATTCCTACCAAAAAACCGTGGCTGAAGTGGTTTATACAGTATCTCTTCAGAACAGTACCACAGACAGTAAAAAAGAATGGTCTTCAGGAGAGGATTCAATTGTATTAACCATGAAACCTTCATCTTTCTTGAACTCCCCACCTTGAAAACAATCACTGCAGCAAAGAAGGCATCACAGATATGACAAATGGTAGTGCATGTACTGCATCGTGATTTGTATCCAGAGTAGTTGCACCCTTAACACCAAACAGAGCGGTGGTTCTTCAAAGAAGACATAAACCTGTAATTTGCCGGAGTTCAAGATACTCGGTTGTAGGAATTTCTAGCCTTTGAATGCTTGGTTTTGCAGATTCAGTGTTGCTTCCTTAGGTTATAAGCAATTCCCTAGATTCAAAAAAACATAAAAATAACTACAGGAATTCAAGCTATTATATTGCTATGCACAGCTTACCAAAGCTAGCACTTTTACAGCCACAGCTAGTATTGCAACTAACCAAGTAACTTGCACAACAGAGTACCATCCTTCAGCAGGCAGTGGATGGGTACTGCCAGTGGACTTCATTCACGTTTGCCAACAGCAGCAAAACAGCAACACTCTTGAACCTTGAGTCCCATTCCACATTCAAAGAGGCAACACACTACCGGACACGTTCTTCATTGTGCATGGGAAGAAATTCTTTACTGTGAGAGCAAGGAGACACTGGAGCTGGTTGCTCGGATAAATTGTAGCTGCCTCATCCCTGGAACTGTTCCAGGCCAAGCTGGATGGGCTTTGAGCAACCTGGTCTAGTGGAAGGTGTCCCTGCCTATGTCAGGGAGGTTGGAACTGGATGGGCTTTAAGGTCCCTTCCAGCCCTATGATTTCATCTGTATTTGATCTGTAATTCCTACACAACCTGCCTCTTACCTTCCCCCATTCCAGACCTGTGCCTTTCCTATCTCTGTCACTTAATCCCAATTCCTCCATTTACACAATAGCATCCTGTTCTTAGCTGGTCTGAGTTATCCCATCCAGGCTTTCTCCCTGCTGGCAGATGGTCTGTCTGTCTCTAATATCCTTGCCCAATCTGTCTTGTTCTCTGGCAACACACCAGCTTTTCTCTAATCTCACTGTGCTCAAGTCCGGTACCGGGACTCGCATTCCATGGTTTCCCAATCCATTACTTTTATACTCATTCTCTTACGACACAAGGCAGTAAAGACTGAGGAGTAAGATTTCCTAGTCTACCTTCTCTCAAAAACTGCTAACCAGCAGTTCACTTGTCTTCCCTATTCCCAATCAGACATTTCTCTCCCTTCGTAGGGGTCACTTGGCTGCTTGTCCCACAGCCTACCCGCAGCCAGAAGGCTGCCTAGCCTTTTGTCTTCTCTACATTCATCTCAGATTACTCCCTTCCCTGTGTTTCTAGAAAGAATAAATACCCCCTGAGAGACAGGAAAGGTTCAGCCCACCCAAAGCATCTGGAAAAAGCTATTTTAAGCAAAGCCATTTGAATCACCTGTACTATAAGTTAAAGCACTCAGTCACTCATGTAGTATGCAATGCTGTCAGCACTAGGAGATGCGAGAGGTTCATGTAGCTCTACAGGTACAGAAACTCTCTACTTTGGCTGCTATGCTCCAGCAATTTCTCTTAAGCACATATAAACTCTTGTGTTGGAAGAATTTAATTTTAGGTGAGTTTTCACAGCCATTATTGTAAGAAAAATCTGCTTTCCAAGTTTTAAGCCTGTTTCAAGGCACAAGTGGCTTTCAATATTTCAGATACAATGGTTGTTATATTTTAAAATAAATACATAGAATGAAAAACAAATAAACATACATCTCAAAACAACAACATATTTTTCCTCAGCAGCCTCCTAAATCATACAATGTTTTTGGAAACATACACCCTCAAGCAGACACCTGGCATGCAGCATTTCAGTATGAAATTGTTGTATTTTAACAAACATTCTCACACAGCTAAATCACGGAATCATAGAATAGTTAGGGTTGGAAAGGACCTTAGGATCATCTAGTTCAATCTTGGCTTCCCCAACAGCAAGCAGAGTTACTGTCACGTTGTACACGTGTGCACAGCAGAATACAGCTTCTGCAACACTGCTATTCAAACTACATTGGAGACATCATCATTGTCCCACCAGCCTTCCAAACATGAATGCCAACTATCTCCTATGACTGATAAAGTTGTAAATCAGTGTTTTGTATGATAAAGAAACAGTCTGAAAAAACAAGTTTCCATTCTCAGCAACACGGCCAGCTTCACTGCACTGAGAATGGTGAATCATGGGCTATTAGCCATCCAGCAATCCAGTGCAGCTAGCTTGCAGACAGAAAAAGTAAGTAGCTTCTGTAGCAATAGGTGCACCCTCCAACTCTGCCGTGCTGTAAGAACAGCGTGGCAAGCAGCACTGCTAAGGAACACAAAAGCAACTCATTCTGGAGTTTCTGACCTGCACTTTATCACCACCGGAGTTCAGAATGATGTGAATAACCTTCCATGCAGTGCTGTCCAGCCTCACAGACACCACTGAACACTTAAGAAAATGCAGACTGTTATAACTACCCAGTGCCCCTATGTTCCTTCCAAATCCACCTCCATTGCAACATGTCTATAAATCCCCAAAGGCTGCTGTCTTACCCAGTAGCCACCTCAAACAGTAACATGCTCAGGATGCAGTCACATGGATCCTGCAACAGTTATGGTTGCTTCACACAGGCGGGAACAGCACCCTGGGCTGGCAAAGCTGCCAATGGCTGAAGCTAAAATTGCTTCCACGCTTAAAAAAGGGCAGGCTGTTCCATAATGCAGCACAGGCAAGTTAAGTCAACCCTGGAGTACTGCAAATAAGTTCCAAAACAAAAATCACTGCTAATGTATTTTAGCATGGGGAGAAGAGGAAGGGTCTGCATCCCAGACCATGTGGAGAGGAGAAATTGTCTGATGCAATTTCACATAGTGAAGCCCAAAATATCCACCACTGTGAAACATGAGAATGCTAATCAATGAGATTTCAAACAAGTCTAAACAGAGCTCCAGCTACTGCAACAAGCAATTTAGATCTGCGCCAGTTGCTTGGAAAGAAGTTACTATCCCTGTATTTTAACTGTACTATAAAAATTAAGTATGTTTAAGGACACAGAATTCACTGTTCTCAGCTACAGAAACCTGAGATACCAATATGAACTTCATATTGATGAGACGTTTTAAAGTATTTGTCTTATTTTATAGAGCTATTTATAGGTTTGCTTGGGTTGTTGTTTTGTTGGGGCTTTTTTTAAATACATACAAAAAGCATTCTCTGAAGAGCAGGTGAAGTGGCTGGGTGACATTTTGTAGAATTCACATGATTTGCCATTTATGTTGAGAGCGCTGTAAAGGTATTTTTGACTTCACATGAAAGCTTCCATGCTTGTTCTGAAAACATTATTACTTTTAAGATCTGCATGCCATACTCACTTTAAAATGTGCAGGGTTTTGCGTTGCTAAGATTATTTGCCAGAAAAATACATCTGCAGAAATTCAACAGATCTAGAAGTTCATTGCTGATTAAGACAAAAAAAACATCACATTTTCGTGTCGATAACACCCTTTCTTATGAGCCTAGTAACTTCATATTTAATCTTAAATAATATGCTAATTATCCTGCAAAACAGTTCTAATTCCCTTGTATCAACATCTTCAGCACAGACTTCACTAACCAGTTCTTTTTACTGAATCATCTGCTTATTACAGAACAATTTTTGCTCTGTGGTGGTGAACCACACCTAATAGGAAAAAGGACGAAGCCTCAAACCTACCTTTCAATTTCAATACATTTTTGTATTGCAAAAGGAGGTGGTATTACAAGGTAACAACAGGACTTTTCATGAACAACCCTCAAACTTAGTAGCCACGTACTATCACTATGGTCCACAGCAGAGACCACAGACTCCAGCAAACAGGCCATGAGCAACAGGGAACTAGCAGAACAGTTACTAACCATTTACTTGTAAAATCTTTGATGCAATAGGATTCAGCAGCCACAGATACAGAAAATCAAGAATTTTTCCTTCTTTTACCATCCCCACACATCATTTACACAGTACTGAGGCACATATTCTAGTGCAAAACCAACTGCAATTCAAATGCAAGTATTTCCCCCTCACTGATCATGTTTCCCATTCACTATTCCTGACGTGCCATGCCCAAGAATTCTACCAGACCATTAAAAACTGTGAGATAAGGAATCCTCAATGTGGGATCCCCTCACTTCTGCAAAATGGAGGCTATACTGAAATATCTCCCTGTGACAGAGACAATGAAAAAAAAACATTAAAGTAAAATGAATTCAAACTGTGTATGCACATACATAAAGACACAGAATGCATGAGACAGAATGAAATCAGAGGTTTGTAAATGCCAATGCACAGCTGCTTTTTCTTCCCTTCTTTTTTTAAATCAACAGATTCTATGAATTTTGTTAGAATCCATATGAAAGCACCAAGTGATTTTCCTCAGCTGTCTACTCAATAGGGACAAAGAAAGTATTATTCACAGGTAACAAGAGGGATGGTACAAAAGACGGGCAGCAAGGATGTGGTTCATTAAGGAAAGAACTAAAGAATTCATTAAGGTGCACTGTGAGGCACAGCGGCTTTGTAAGCATTCTCTGAGGTGCCAATAACATAATAACAAATACCTAAGTAAACTAGTTAAGTAGTTTTCCCTCACATTAACATTGGTTTCAGCGTCACTCAAGCTATGGTCATCTACAATTTCAAAAGCATGATTGATGTTTTCTACAAATCACGAACAAGCCTGGCATCCAAATATTCCTCTGGGGATACCTCAGCATCTTCCACCAAACTTAGAACAGCGTTCTAGCAAGAATGCTATAAGCCATAGCATGGTTGGTTGGTTTGTTCTAACAACACAACAAAGTTACTTGTCTTAGTAGTGGGACATACAGCCATTCTGCTAGGAAGTTTCCAAACCACCACATATCATTTATTTTCAGGCAATTTTTAGAATACTTCTTTACAAAATGCAATATAACTGATAGGCCCCACATTTAAAATCATACCATCCAAGCAGTCTACCAAGCCATTTCCTCCACCAGCAGCACGAAGACAGAGTGTATTGTGACACCTCATACATATTTAATAATAGCCTGATAGGCTGTCATTAACATCAAACAGCAATCTAAGTTCGCTACATTAAACATGATCCCTGTGTTAAGAGGACAATCACAAAGTGCCTCCAAGATTGAGGCTGTAAGAAATACCCACTGACTTGGACAGTGAGGCCAACTGCACTGAAGAAGCCATTATTTACACATTGGATTTAAAAGGGGGAACATAAAAAAAGAAAAGAAAAATGCAGAGGAAAAAACCCAAGAAAGCAGAGGAAAAAGGAAAAAGCTTCAATGGGTCATAAGACCAGACATGTCATAAGGCAATCTGTCACACAGTACTCACATTAATAACTGTTGTGTCAAAACTGAACATTCAAAAGAAAAGACAAACCTTCCTTTATGTTTTATGAAATGTAAGCCCACAGAATTAATAATTCATGAGATGGAGAAAAATATCAGATTTGGATATAAATATTAACAGAATGCTGTCAACCTGTTACAAACCAAATTTTTACTGTCCTGCCTTGCAATTATCAATCTAGAAGGGAATATTCTTCAAAAGCTCAAAAAAACCCAAAAAAACCAATCAGTATGAAAGTCATTAATGAAGAAATTAACATTCTCCATCCATGTAGGTCCTAAGCAAAACAGCGTAACTCCATCCTGTGCCTGGCTGTTGCTGAGTGAATGCTAATTGACTGGCATCATTTGTTCCCAGAGTTACACTTCACTGACAACAATAATGTTGGTGTGAACACAGAGAAGTACACCAAAGGGACATAGTTAAACCAAGACACCAAGACCCAGTGCAAAAAGGGTAGAGAAAGGGAGCAGTAGTTGTCAGATGACAAACAAAGATGACACAGCTAATTAAAAGTTAGTATAAGTTTCAGAATACAAAGCTTATACACCGGCACTTGGATAAATTTTCACAATTAACTAGAACACAGACACTTAAGAACTATAAAAGAAAGCAATTAACCCATAATGCACAACCACATTTTGTTTAAGTTCACTGCATGTGACTTCAACCAAATAGGAAATAAATCTTCAGAATGTTTGTTAGTCTCAAGATAAAGAAATATTCAACTAGACCTATAAAATGATGCAGATCTTTTCATTTTAATCTTTGTTGCTAAAGTGGTTAGCAGTTGGAAGTTCAAGATCTAGAAGAAACTTCTACCTTATGAAGCCAGCCCTTCTCTGCTTTCACTATCATTAAAGAGAATAGAATATTGGAAGACAAAACATAGCTGTGCTGAGAATCAGGAAGGCAGTCAAAATGCATTGATTTAAATGGCAGTGACAGTGCTTTTCCTTACAAGTTTTGGGGTTTTTTTGGATGGGTTTTCTTGTTGTTTGTTCAGGGCTTTTTGGTTTCTTCTGGGGGGTTTTTTCCCTTCTCCCCAGCAATGATACAGTTTTGGTCTACTTATGTCCCTATCTGCACTTACATTCTGGGCAACAGTGTTAAAAAATACTTACATAAGCATCAACACTGGGGACACATAAAAGTCAGTTTAAACACTCCACTTTTCTCCACAGTTCCTGACATTTTCACTGCATCGCACCCAGTGTTGAGCACACAGAATGACAATCCAAGGAAGTTGAACACTACAGGCTCTAATTTTTTTCAAGTTAACACCTACCTTTATCATTCTAGAAAGATCTCCAGCATCTGCTAATTCCAACACTATGTTCAGTTCATTGTCTTCAATGAATGAGGCATAATATTTAATTACATTTGGATGATTCAGTTGCTAAGAAAGCAGAATAATAATGCACATTTTACTGTAGAGCATTTCTTATCATCTGACAAAACAAATATTCTCACTTAGGCAAACAACCCCCCCTTCAATGTATTTCAGTGTGACACAAAAAGCGGATGTTTATGAGAATCATTTACAGACAAGTATTTTTGCAAGAACATGATGGCATTTTAGAGTCAACATCATGACTGAAGTTGCAATTTTAGAAGGATTTTGCTTCAATGTATCTATTCAATAGTATGCTTAACTGTTACCTGAAATGCAAAGCCAACTTTTAAAATCAGTACTTTACTGTACACAGAACACAGTTATTTACAACACTGTGGGGTTTAGCAGAAACTTCTACTTTAAGAGTTACCCATTTTTTCTAAAGGACTTACTTCACAATGTTAACTTTTAAAGCTATAAATGTTACAAAATTCCTTAACTGGAAGGTATCAAAACTCTACAAGTGGACACCTCCAGTATGTCTATGAAAAACAATGTACTTATATGATGGCCACACATTTTTAAACAAATCTTTTACCTTAAGAAGATCTATTTCTTTGATGCAGTCAGCACGGGCTTTGGCATCCATTAAATCAAATATCTATGCACAAGAGATAAGACGTTTTTATTAAGTGATAAAAATACAGCAAATTGAACAATCATTATCATTATTCCATAGCATCCATAAAGCAATCCAAGTTATGCATAGCGTTGGCAAGACATACCATTGCAATAAGAAATACCCCTAATGCTCTGATGTACTGATTTACTGCTATATCAATTCTTTTAGCCCCCTGATAGGAAACAAGTTCATTGTAAGCACAAGTTTCCCAATGACTAATTGCCACCTCTGCATATCTGTTCAAACACACAGCAGTAATTCAGCACATTTCCTTCAGGTTGTTTTTAATCCAAATCTCAGCAATCTCTCCCATTCCTGCCACACCATTATCACAAACTGATTCTTTTTAGTTACTGAGCATACCTTTTTTCTCTGGTCTCTTGCTGCAGTCTTCCTTTTCTATTCTAAATAATGCATATTTTCACTCACCTCTCTCAGGATCAAAATTGCACTGTCACCTCCAATTCTTTCTCTCCCATTTCCTTCCCTTCAGCAAGCAAAGTGACTTGGGTTCTGTAATTTGTTTACCACTGCACTTTTTTCTAAGCCCTCATCTGTCACCTTGACTTTTACAGCCTTTTACAGTTGGATATCTCTGCTCTTCATTTTTTTCTGCCTTCCATCTGCTCCAAATTACTTTGCAATGTATCTCATTTTTGCCTCCTCCAGTTAACCGTGCTACATTCCACTAATTTCATTTTATGTTTGGAGTAATTTTTTCCTGCCATTAGTCCTTGTTCACATTCTACAAATCTATATTTTATATACTGTCTATTCTTACTCCCTTTTCTTACCACCTTTGGGTTCCCTTCCCACCTCACTTGCTCAGATGCATATCTTCACATACTGCCACCAACTAATTCCCTTAGAAATGACCAAAACGTTACTCTTTCAAGGAAATCTTCTCCTGTCATTTGAAATTACTTTATTTTAAGATTTATTTATTCAGAAACAAAACAAACCCTCATCAAGTCCTGTGTGGTCTGCATACCATTGCATTTCAAGATACCCATTTCAAGAGAAGAGACATGTACTGTGAGTTTTAGTAATTGCCATTACATTTATGAGATTATTTTTTCCAGTTGTATCTTTTCAATGCACATTTCTTTCTAAGATAGTCTCAAGTAAAAGATGTATTATGTGCTGTGAAGATCATTGGTACCTGGTTCCACCAGCTCAAAATGATTAAAAGCTCAGCAGCTGACAACTTCCATTTCATATCTTCCCACCAACCCCAGAAACAAAAATAAGGATTCGCAGCACCGAGTACTCAATGTCTGCAAAGAGGTCACCTCTTAAACTGACTGCCCATGTGACCCTCCCCCAAAGAAGATCAAACAAATCAGGAAGTCCACATATGATCTGCTAAACCTCATCTTCATTTTCTATGCACAGTAAGTTTGTCGTTCTCCTCAAAGTCAAGGTCTAGGGATTTCATGCATGGAGCACAGTCCTTACAGAACACACAAGTGCTCTTGGCTAGCCACTACTTCCCTTCAGATATCCAATCTTCTGTCTTCAAAGCTGGCATAAGAAAAAACAGCCTGGACTGGATACAAGATTCACTTTGTGACAGAAAGACAGCTCTAAGTCAAAAATTGAAATGCCAAGCTTGTAAATAGTAAGAAGAAAAGGGGGACGAGGAAAGAAAGAAAACAAAGCTATTTACCAAGAAAGAAAGGGAATAAACCATCCCACCACTACTGGTATATTAGCACCAGGATGATGGGAAGTAAACAGACTAAGCTAGAAGCAATTATTCAAGGAGAAGACTGTAGGTGACATAAACACTTAAGCCTGAGAAGCACAACAGGGTAAGTCACAAGAAAGGAATGCTAACACTGAGAAAGAAAGCAATTTCAGATGTAATAGGAGAAAAAAGTTAGTGCTATATATGAAATTACAAGTATTAAAAGGTCAGTAACACTGATGGAAATGACAGAAATGTTTATGAATTAAGGTTGGGAAACTTAGTGATGGAGGTGAAGTAGACTGCATCTGTTATAGACCTCAACTCTGAACAAAAAGAATAATAAAACATTGCTCTTTAACCTTTCTGACAATAGATTAAAGTCCTAGTGTTTGGTACAGTCATGAAGGACTGTAATGAATTTTTATCAGGAAACACTTAGGAAAGTTCTAGATATGAGAAGCAGCACATTAACTGAGGAAGTACTTGGAAGGCATCAGACTGAAACTGACTTTCCCTGTAATCTAAGAGACCAGGCAAATGGAAAATTGTATATCCCCTCTCCCAAAAACAGTCAATGAAGGTGTGTACAGGGGAGCAGGGGAAAAAGTGTCAAGTGTAGGGGCATGTCTTGAAGCTTCACACTTCTGCTAAGTTCTAGATAATAGCCAGATAAGAATATTCCTTATAAATGTTACAGACAAAGAACTCCAAACACACTGTAGAATCTAATCAAAGCTGCAGACAGAAACCTAGACTGAAAATTGCCCACAGATTATCTACTTGTAACACTTCGAGAAATTAACCAGAGCACAATTTCAAGATTCAAAACCAAAAGAGCTTCACTGTGTGAAAACGCAGGGCAGCTTGCACCTGTTAACAACTGTTCCAGCATGCCAAGAAGCAAATCAACATAACTATAGCAGGAGTATTTCCCTACACACCTAAACAAGCAAATTTTGCAAGCAAGTTTTTGTCTAAGCTATGCTTCCAATAGGGACATAAACTGATACCTCTCATAAAGGAATAACGACACAACAAAAACAAAACCCTAGACTCAAGACTGTGAAGGATTTAGGATTAAGGCACACAAAAGAAAGACGAAATTATGTTTGTGTATTCTGGCTACTATTCCCAGTACTTCTAATTTGTTATTAAACAGCCCAGAGTAGACTACACTAAGTAGCTGCTCTCGTAAAAGGACAGACTTAAGTTTTATGAACATGACTCCCTATACTTTTGCTACACTTCATACAGCGTAGTGGTAAAGTTACTCACTTTAGCTGAAGCTGTGACATTTGAAATGTTACCTGACTAAAATAAAGCAAGACAGAAAAAGCGAGTCTTATTTAATCCTCACAATCTGAACATTTACTGTATATCGTTCTTGAGGTTCTCCATTAAATTTTGGCCCAGATCTAACCTCAAAAGACTACAAACAGCATTTCCCAGAATTTCAGTTTCACAGATATTAACCTCCTCCAACAATAAGGTTGGGGAGAACCACACACAACAACCCCAAAAAACCCCAAGCAAAACCAAACAAAAACAACTGCACCACAAAACCCACCAAAAACCACCCAGTCATGGCCTCTGAAGAGCTGCTGCCCTGCCATACCAGATTCAAACAGCTTGCAGAGATTTTCTTTCTGAATAGATTATCTTTCCACTTTGCCAAACGGCTGCAGTTCAGATCAGAGGCCCCTGGTGTAATAAGCCGTGTCAGCTCACACAAGGAAGCTACTGTAAACGCAACGAGAAAACCTCCGTGCTTCATCACCAGAAGATGACTCAACACTGAAGAACGTCTCACACTGAAAAATAGAAGCTGCAGTGAAAGATTTTAAGAACATCCTTTCAAGTGCATGTCAAAATTACACATGGCACCTGGCAGCGCTCAGCTTGTTTTGCAGGAGCTGCCGGGGACCAGACGATGGTGCAGGAGCCGTCCTTTGCTTGTGGTTTCCTGTCGGCTGGCTATTGATGTAACAATATGAAGGATGTCAGTACCTCCATTACAACTGTAACAGCTCATAGCATTGCAAGCAGACTAATTCCGTCGTCAGCTACTATTACTCAGCAAGCCAAGATGAAAGGTCAGCTTATGCTCCCCCCTCCCTAGCACGAGTGCTGCACACAGATTTATCCATCTCCCACCCTGTAAAGACTACTGCCATTGTTGTTAGCAGGCCTCAGACCTCAGACTGACACAGAAACCAACTGCCTAAGGACTGGCAACCTTTTGTCTGGACTTTTCTTGGCCTGCACTTATTTTCTGCATCTGGTTTTAACTGTAGCATCATATGCCTTGCAGCTGAGTGACTTAACTGCAAAGTCATTACAGTCAAATGATTTCTGCCTAACTTGCTCTTAGACTCAGCTCAGCTTTGTGCAGCTGCTCAGTCTTAAGGAAATTATAGCAGACACAACAAAGCTCTAACAAAACCAGAGCGATTAACATCTGTAAGCTTTTGGATCAGCACAAAGCATCAGCAACTCACTGCTTGAGAGCACCCAGAATAATCCAATGTAGAGCCACCACCAGCATCCTCCTGCCAGCAGAGCTCACGAGATGATGCTCCATACATCAATTATTGGAAATTAGCAGTAATTAGACTACAAGGATTAGCATCACTGTAAATGGCTATCAATAAATACTGCTGCATTTTGATTAGACTGCTAGGGCATTAATTAGACTGACAATAAATACTAATTCTTGACTCCACACGAGGTCAGGATCACAGAGTAATTCAGGTTGGAGGTGTGTTTCTCTAGTCAGCACAAACTGCACAGTGTAATACACTTATTTAAAATTGTAATTATTTCCCCCCAACTTCTGTTTTCAAGGACTACCATAAACATTTCTACAAATGAACTATGCTTGCTGTGGAAAATCTGATAATAAGCAACAAATTGAGTAAATATGTTTATGATGTGCCTTTTTTCATGAAGAGTGTAATCAAAAAAAATCTCGTGGTAAGCACTATACTTTAGTTAGCAATTACTGTGAAATTCCTGAAAACAATTAGGAAAATACAGCTGAAGAGACTTGAGAGCATTTTTAAAGCCCTTAGCCATAGTTTTTTCCACTTAGCAAGAACGCTAAGTGAAAGAAAAAGTCCATTTTAGCTCTCAGTTTTTCATCTCCTACCACAATCAATATCATATGAAGGCAGAGAAGGACAAGTATATATAGATACTTATTCCAAAATATTCCCCTGTGTGCTACGCAATGAAGGGATCTCTCTAGCAACTTTGCATTGAATCACTTCTCCAGTACATTCATGTGAGCATAGGTTACAACTTTATTATTTCAGCATTCTAGAAATGTCAGATGTAAGTACTGTCAAGAGATACTGGTATTTTTAGAATAGTTTCTAAGCTATCGTAAGATGCAGAGCAGGAACTGTCCCTGTTCAGCCATGTAAACTAAACAAAGAGATTGCAATACATGAAATTAACTTCCTGAGTAAAGTTCCTACGTACATGCTCACACACGCAACTAGAGCTCGAGGAAAGCTATCTGCAGAGCAAAAAGGTTTAGATTTAACCATCAGATGGAAAACAGCAGGCCTTAGCTTCTAAGTGTAGGCTGTATCTGATTAATTACCAGCTACAAACTTAACTCATCATCTGAAGTAACATGCCCAGTTGGAAATCTACTCGATTCCTCTTGCTCTGAAGTCCATCACTTTTCCAAGTTTTCCTTTTCTGCATTGAAAAAGATAAAGATCTTTCTAACCTCACCATTTAAATATGAATTTTATCTATTTGTTTGAAATCCTGTATAAAATAAAAATACCAAAAAGCATTTCCAAAGCAAAACACAAGTATGACTGCTGTAACATAAGCCTGCAGACAAGTAAGCAAAATAAAGACTTGACTGCACATAAATTGTAAAAGATACCATACTGAACAGCAACAATGAATGTTAGAGTATTTTGCCACCACAGCATTACTGTGCTGAGGCAATTGGGCTTCATAAAGTGTGAAATTACAAGGGCTTTCCTAAGATTAATTATCTCTAATTCAGGCCTGAAATAGCAATCCATTGACAATGCACAATGAATAATGAATGTAAGTGCTAGATAAAAGGATTTCTTGTCTGAATCTCTAACAGAGGCCTACAATTCCAGAATGAAAGGGAAAGAAAGGTGGAATGATGTAAGAAAGAAATGTAATGAATTTGGAATTCTTTGAAATACACAGTTTCATACACTTTGAGTAGCTAAGGTTTTCTTAAAAAATAGCCCATAGAGTGAACTCATACAGCCTTACAGCCCCAACTTTAGATATTTACAACTCTTCTGCTCTTTAACAACGCTTTGTGAGTGTTTAATCCAGTAGCCAGCAGTTGCTACCTCCCCCTTGGAAGTGACTATGGGAGCACTCACGGCCCACGCTGCCATCCCATACCTCAGGGTCTTATTGATAGTTCTGTTGCAAGGGTTACCTAGGGGCACAGTAGTAAAGCCGTATTGCTTCTTCCTCTGGCATGATCTTTCAGTATAGTTTGGACCCCAGACTTAACACATTAGGAAACTTAGCAAGAAGCAATTTAAATTTATACTGCTGTGTTCATAGATTATCTGTGGCTGATCTATCCTGATGTTTCTTTGACTCAAAAGTGTGGGTTAGAATTAGTGAAAGTGAAGTAATGAATATTTGGTTTTTAATTCTCATTTCATTTAGGTAATATTCCAACAGCATCTCAGAAAACATGCAAAAAGAAAGAACCTAATTATTATAAACACCACTTCCCTAATTACAACAAAGCAAGCCACACATGGAAGGATGAAGCACGAAGGGTAAGATGAGAAGACCCAATGTACTATTCTGTTTATTCTGCTTACTAGAAAGGGACTGCAAATTAAATAGTTTTCACACTGCTACATATCCTATCGGAAACCAAATCAAGAATGCTACTACTTCATGTCATCTGGACTCAGCAGCAACTACAAATTCAGAAAGAGCGGTTTCTGTCACCATCTGCTTGTCCTTTCTCCAACAGCATCTTACTGCCACTTGCTTCTGCTCACATTTACTTCCACAAACATACATTTTGTACACATTAATATAACATTTATCAATATTGTACATATTTCAGCCAAATAAAATTTTAATAGCAGAAAATAAGCGTTCTTGTTGGAAAGCTTCATAAGAACTCAAAATTGGCAATCCTTTTGGAAAAAGTAATGGCCTGAGATCCAGTAACTCTTAAAGAGAGGGCAACCGAAGAATTCTAAGTCACAGCAGCCTTTGAAGGCAGAGACAAAACACGGTGAACCACTGACCAAACAGGCATAAAGAGAACAGCTATACACCCAACCCAGCCAAGAAAATGAAACAGGGAGGGGTGGAATGGACACAACTTGCAAGATCAGAGAAGAAAGCATGTAAAGATGAGAAAGGTCAGAAAATGGGAAAGTAGATTAAAGTTCAGATCTCAGTTATGTTATTTAACACAAAATACAGCATTTAGAGACACTGTCTCTACATGGAGATGTGGAAAAATTATCCATGCATGGGTCTAAAACAGAGAATAGAGCCTCTCCCTCATGACAGAAAGAAGCATTCCTCCTGTTTTGTCCATGCTGAGCTTCCACTAATGAGGCATCAGGAAAGGCAATATTTTAATTTGAAATAAAGAAAACATGATTGAAATTAAAAGCAAGAAACACTATCATAGAACAGGCCCACACAAACTCCTCCAAAAAGCAATTGCTTGTCACCAAAAGACATCTATGAAAACAAATTTTATAGTGAAATTAAGCATGGTGACTGTATCTTACAAAAACATTTCTAGGAAATCTTAGGGAAGTCACAGAAGCACAGTAACAATTAAGATAGTCTTCCATCCAAGTGGAACAGCTTTAGATGTTAACTATGCAAGCTAAAACAGCTGTGCCAAACACTCAGCACTGCCACAACCCTTTTGAATGCCGGGTAATATTTCATCGTACACTTAGGAATTTCTTCCCTTACAAGTCATCCAAATCTCACTTGCCATTCAGATAATAGACTCCCACATACATCCAGCCTTCATAGGGAAAGTGGTTTTACAGATCACAGAACATAGCTGCTCTTGACATGCACTGGGCAATAACATTCAATGGAAGACCAGTAGCATGTTGGATACCTTCAGACAATCAGAACAGTATCAGGTTAAAGCTATATGGGAGAGCCGCAACTCTCTATTTCCTACCAACCACCAAGTATATTCTTAGAAGTTTATTACACACAAATTAAACAAGAAAGCTTTTCTGCTGTAGAACCTATCATGTGTATATGGACAGCACAATGTCTCCATCACGAGCTGAAAAAAATCATTTGTCAAATTGGGAAAGCCGATGCAAGAATACAGCTATACATAAAGACTTCTTAAATACTGTTAGAAGTACACATGCTACAATGCCTCTGTATTCTTAATGCAAGCACAGTTATAAAAATTTCATAGTTAACAGTGAATGGCTGGACTTTATGACTTTCTTCCAGTAGCCAGGCATTCCACATCCACCTTAATTGACATGTATTTCAAGTCACATTTGACCTTTTTGGTTTCTCACACACTGAAAATGAAGGAAGAATTAGCCTAATGTTTTAAGACTGTTGATCAAAGTTCTTAGAATATATTTCAGCTTTTGAAGTAGTATATATCTGGCAGTTTTCCCA